>NC_056736.1:602670139-602825767 GCF_019279795.1 Protopterus annectens
GTAACCCATAGGCTTCAAGACAACTTGGCAGTCGAGTTCCCAGTTTGATTCCGATCTGCCTCCAGCAGAACTCGAGAGAAACTGACTTGTGCTTCAGTGACTTTTGCACTTGGAGCACTGAATTACCTTGGTCATTTGACTTGTTTCCAAAGGGACATAATCGACCTAATCGAGGAGATAGCCAAGTTTCTTTCAGGTGACATACCATCAGATGTCCAGAAGACAGTGGATGCCCAAATGTCTGCCTACTAGCTACTTCTAATGTTGCCACGAGACTACTATCAAACACAGCAGATGGCACAGCAAATAGTTGGTACAAGTGTTACCATGGATCCCCTTGCCTGGGTGTGGCTTTGCAACTTCCCAGAAAGCTTCAAGGCATACTTCATTAATGCCAGATGTTGATCGTGCATACAGCTGCAGTCATAACAGATGGGTTATCCTGCCATCAGGCGGGTCCTCGGTCGGCCGAATTCCAAAGTCTAGGTCCGGCGTCGGTTGTAGTCGCTTCTTCCCTGACGTCAGTGCGGCAGGGGTGTAAAAGAACCAGCCGACGCCATGGGTTATCCTGTCATCAGGCGGGTCCTCGGTCGGCCGAATTCCAAAGTCTAGGTCCGGCGTCGGTTGTCGTCGCTTCTTCCCTGACGTCAGTGCGGCAGGGGTATAAAAGAACCAGCCAATGCCATTTTCTTCAGTCTTTCTTGCCGCGCGGTGCCCGAAGCAGAAGCAGTTCGCAAGTGCCGGTCGGCCAGCTCCTGAGATTTAAGAAAATATTTCAGCCGAAGTCTTCTTGAAAGCTAAGTACCCCATTGGGGAAACTTTTCTTGCCTCAGACCGATGTCAGACAAAGTTAATTGCATTTCATGTGGGAAGCAAATACCGCATAAGGATTTCCATTCCTTCTGTATTCCTTGCTTAGGCCCTGACCACGATGTCTCGGCCTGCCGTTTTTGTGCTAGATTCAACAAACGCACTATTAAGCGTCGTGCGGAGTTCGCCCAACACTATTTTGGTAAAAAATTTAATTACATTATGTCGTCGGATACTCAGACTCCAGTTTTGAGTAAAAGATGCAAAGATAAGGACCGACATACGAGGTCCGAGACTTCTACCGACACCACGTTAAAGCCAGCTACAGGTGCTCCGGTTCTCAGCGAGGCGCCTACGCAGCCCCTGAGTACCGATGACGCTTCTTTAGCGGTGTCTTCTGTGCCCGAGGTCGCAGGCTCCTCGGCCCCCACTCCGACTACAGATACCGACGCCACTCTTGGCGGGGAAACTCTGAGCTTAGACAGGCCTGCCACTTCTCTAGGTGTCTTCAGGCCTTCCTCTTTTTCCATTTAAGGCTTTCACAAAATCTAAAGCAGCCATGAAAACTAAAAGACAAGCTCCACAGAGCCCCTCTCAAGGCCCCATGCCTAAAAAACATGCTCAAAATGGCTGAGGATTTGATTACTCTTATCAGGGGTTCTCAACCCCCTTCGGACAAAAGGCCCAGATTGGAGGAAGACTACTTTTCCTCAGACCAAGCCTCTATTACCTCAGAACATTCTGAGGACCAGGAATATTCATATTCCCCTTTTGAAGACTCTGATGCTGAGGAGTTCATTCCCTCGGTGCCCCCCCCCCCCCCCCATGAGGACTATTCTTTTGGGGAAACCTTACATACTTTGAGGGAACACTTTCACTGGGAAGGCCAAGATTACTCAGATTCCAAGAAAAGGCTCAGGGATTTTCTCTTGCTACCCCAGCACAGGCCTCTGGCTATCCCTCCTGTCTTGGATATATTAGATGATGTGTACACAGAAGCCAGCCTCAACCCAGATTCTTTGCCTCCAGCTCCTGTTAAACCTGACTGGTATTACCGGGTTCCTGATTCGCACCAATTCCTATACAAAAGCCATACTGCTGACCCAGAAACTATTTCACAGGGTCCCAAGGGAATTAAGGCCTCTACTGCCAAAAACCCATTACCCTCAGAGAGAGATTCCAGAGCTTTAGAAATGTGGGGGGGAAAAAGGTATACACCTCGGCCACTTTAACCATGAGGGCATTAAACTGTCAGTTCCATATGTTAAAGTATCAACAGTTTTTGTTATCTCAATTGAAAAGCAAAATGACACAACCTGAGCAACCGGATTTAAAGGAGTTGCAGGATTTATTGCATAGTGCAGAGCAAGTGGGTAAACATACCTCGCAATGTGGTTTTGATGCTTTAGAGGCCTCATGTAGAGCTGCTGTTACAGGGTCTGTCATACGTAGACATGCTTGGCTCAAAGAGCAAACCTTACCAGATCATGTCAAAGCTAAATTACTAGATGCACCTCTTCAAAAAGATGTATTGTTTGGTGTTAAAGCTGAGGAGGTACTAAAGAAAATGGAGGGAAAGGCAAGATCAATGCAAACAGTGAAAGATTTCCTACAGGTGCAACCTCCACGTTTCAGCAGAAACTGGCCTTCAAAAAATTGGTCCTTTCCAGCCACGGACAGACCTCAAAGAGGTAGATACAGGCGCCCAAGGGGTAGAGGGCAATCTCAAGGATCATTTAGAGCCAGACAATGGCAAGCACCTACACCAAGAGGTGGAGAAGATAGATCACAGTCGATCAGAAAGCAGACACAATGACTTTCCCCTTTGCATGCCAAGCAAAGCTTTAATGGCAGCACCTTTAGGCGGAAAACTGGCATTATTTTCAAAAAATTGGCATATTGTCACAAAAGACAAATGGATCCTGGACATTATAGACAGAGGCTACAGATTCCACTTTCACACCCTTCCAAAAATGAGAGGCATGCCAAACCTGCCACAAAATCAAAGGGCAGAGGCACAAAAACAAATTTCAGCTCTCATGGACATGAAAGCTATTCAAGAGGTACCTGCAAAAGAACAGGGTCAAGGTTTTTATTCCAGACTATTCCTGGTACCAAGGAAGGACAAAGATTGGAGACCTATTTTGGACTTATCCATCCTAAACACATACTTACTCGTACCAAAATTCAAGATGCTCACATTACAGCAGCTTCTTCCCCATGCTGGGCAAGGAGTCTTGGCTGGTAACATTGGACCTCAAGGAGGCATACCTGCATGTCCCTGTCAGACAAGATTGCAGAAGATACCTCAGATTTCTTGCAGGTTCAACCCATTATCAATTCTCTGCATTGTCCTTTGGCTTATCTACTGCGCCCAGAGTGTTTACGAAATGCCTGCCATCAGTAATTGCCTTCTGCAGACTTCAAGGGATACAAATATACCCATATCTGGACGACTGCCTGATCCAAGCGGACAGCAAGTACATACTTCTGAAACACCTGGCGTTTGTAATAAAATTGTTGAACTTTCTGGGATACACAGTCAACAAAAAGAAATCAAAACTAATACCCTCTCAAGCAATAATTTTCCTGGGTGCCAGCTTGAACACAAACACCCAGATGGCCTACCTCACGCCAGAGAAGCAAGGGCAACTATCTCAATACTTCAGAAAAATGGCAACCTTCACCAGGCTGACTGCAAGGAAAGTCCTGCAGGCTCTGGGATTCATGGCATCTTGCATCCTGCTGATCCCATGTGCAAAGCTGCATATGAGGAAACTTCAGTGGTACCTAAAAAACTTATGGTCTCAACACAGCCACAGTTTGGAAACAATTTTATACCACTCATTCCATGTCTTCAAAAGGAATTTCTGTGGTGGGCTCAAGCATGCCAAAGAAACATAGGTCTCCCCTTCTGCATGCCTCAAGCAAATCAAATCATCACAGCAGACACCTCGGACTTCGCCTGGGGGGGGCGCACATGACAGATCAGTGCATTCAGGGCAAATGGTCCCAAAAAGAGAAGCACCTACACATCAATCAAAAGGAAATGCTAGCAGTACAAAATGCTATTATGGCCTTCAAAGACTTACTGCATCCAGGCCAGCTATGGATAAGGACAGACAACACCACAGTGATGTGGTACATAAACAGGGAGGAACTCATTCATACCCCCCTGTGCAGACTAGCCATGTCCCTTTGGAACACGGCTCTGGAATTGCAAATCCAACTTCAAGGCATACTTCATTAATGCCAGTTTCGATGGTTGCAGACTATTTGGATCCAAGGTAAAAGATGTACTTCAAAGGCCTGAACAAGACTGCAAGACCCTACCTGCCATAGGAATCAGTCTGTCTACTCCACAAAGATCCTATTCTACGAATCAAATGGGAGGGAAGAAAATGTGGCAGGAAATCACAAGAAATTCACCACGACGTTCCTGGAGATGGACCTCATCAAGGCAGTGGAGGAGGACACTTGAATGGACATTATCCCAGAGGCAGAGATGGACCTCAGAATCAGGGTTTCCATGGTTACTTCACTGAGATAACCCTACCAGCACTCCTGAAGGATTGCTCAGTTGCTGAACTCTGGTTGCACTTGGGGGGGGGGGTACTTAACTTTATATACCCACAAGCCTGGCAAATCATTAATTGAGTCATTTCTGTTAAAGATAAATCAGCATACCCTTTTGTATCTGCCAAATAAAAGATTCAAGATTCCTGATACTCTCCCTGATCACTTGGAATCTGCAGCAACAGAAGTATCAAAGTTGCTAAGAAAGAGCCATCCAACAGGTCCCCCTAGACCATTCAGAGTCTGGAGCCTGTTCCATGTTTAACACCTTTATTTAATTATAATGGGTGACACAGGCAAATTTACATTTGTATAAAAGTAATCAAACTGTATTAAGTTCATATTTACAAACATTATACTTGACATTTATTGCTGTATGTCATATAACCTAAGCAACATTATTCAATTTCTGCCTTTCTTATTTAAAAAAAAAAAAAAAAAAAAAAAAAAAATTATTAAACCATCACTTGTGACATAGGCAGTCATACATTTGTATAAATTAAAACGGACCACACCGACACAATCTTAGTTGCAAGCATTTTACATCATGAACAATACTGACATGAGCCTGTTCCTTGTTCCTGTACCAAGAAGACAGGAAGTTTCATGCCAGTATTGGATCTCTGTCACCTCAATTTGTCAGATGAAATTCTTGATGGTAACAGTACAGTCCATAGTACCTTTTTGGGGGAGGATGATTGGATGTGCTCTGTAGAGCTCTAACATGCCTACTAATGAAGATTCAAAGGTGATCCAGGAGAGTTCTCGCTTTCTGTCTAAGAACCAATCGTTACCAATTCAGAGCACCGCTGTTCGGTCTCACCACAGCCCCTCAGGTGTTCACCAAGATCTTGACAGTGGTGGCATCTTGCGTACAACTGCAGGAGCTCCAGGTCTTTCCATATCTAATGAATGGCTCATAGCTGCTACCGCCATTGATGTACTGCATCAGCACCAAGTATTCCTAACTCAAAGTGCAGATCAGTTAGGAATAATTATCATTCATACGAAGAACAAACTGTCGTCTATCCAACGGACAAAATTCATTGGGTGTCAGAGCAACACAATTCAACAAATTGCCAAACTTCCAATGGCAAGGGTACTATCATTAAGGCTGCTGTCTTCTCAGGTAGTTCAATATCCCTGCCCACAGGCAGGATAGGTTCTTGGTTTTAGGTCCATTGCTTTTACCCTTATATTAGTACCACTTGCAAGATACCACATGAGTGTGTGTAAAATGGATGTTGTCAATCCACTGTTCAGTGTGCTCATTTCTATGCTCGAATCAGTCTTACTCGGATATGTAGAAACCACATACGTTAGTGGATAATTTCTTAGTCAGTGGCAGAAGAGAGACCCCTATGTTCACCAATTCCTCAGGCCACGTTAACCACGGACACTTGCCTTCTGCTGTGGGGGGGGGGGTGTTTTGAGAGAGAGAGAGACTGATCAAGGTACTTGATCACCTGCAGCGGTCAAACTTCACATCAATATCTTGGAGATGAGAGCAGTCATCCTAGCTTTGTAGACATCCAGTGACCGTTTACACAAGGGTGTGATTTAGACAATATCAGTGGTGTGGTACATCAACAAATGGGGTGAATATGTTCGTATCCTCTATGCCAGGAAGACATGCGAGTCTGCCAATGGTGATATCTTTCCATTATTTTCTGGTAGTAACGCACACTCCCTGGATGTTTAATGTTCTAGCTGACAGGTTGAGTAGGTTTGTCTTATGCTTGACTGCTCTCTGACAGACAATGGCAACAGAGACTTTCAGCTGCTGGGGCCAACCTTGCTGCAGCTTCTTTGCCTCTTGCTTAAACGACAAGTGTAGTATTTACTTTGCCCTTATCCTTGTACAGGAACAGTCATTGAGTGATGCTGTAGCCTACAATTGGCCCCTGGGTCCCCGCTATGCTTTCCTTTCAACAAAATTCATACAGAAAGCTTTGCGGTACAAGACCATGGTGATCCTAATTGTCTCTTTCTGTCTTCAGCAGGTTTGGTTACCCTTCCTTTGTCCTCATTTACAGCAACTCCCCTGTGTGCTGGATCCCATCCCGGATGTCGAGACGCCAGTCTGGGATGCCTCTATCCAATCTACACACCCCAAAACTAATCTAATGGTTTCTCCAATTTTAACAATAGCCAGAGAAGCCAGGCTGTCTTCAGTAGTAAACACAATCTCTTCTCAAAAGGAATTCACTAAGATGACTTAAAAAAGCAAATGGAAAAGATTTTCTATTTCGAGATGGTCAAAAGGATTGGATCCCTTTTCTGCCCCTGTTCCATCAAAACTGGAATTTCTTTTAGAATGTTTCCACCAGGATTCTTGTTTTTCTACCATTTAAGTTCAGAAGGCTGCCATTTAAAATTTTCACATAGGCCATAATGACAAGTCCATTGCTTCGCTTAGGATAGCCAAAACTTTCCTCGGTGGTACTTTTTAACTGAAGTCTCCCATTCAAAAACCAGTTTTTCCATGGGATCTCGCTTTATTTTAGTAATTTGACTTGGAAGCCTTTTGAGGCTGCAGTGTTGGCAGACTTGAAGTTGTGTCTTAATTGCCATTATATTTTACTAGATTGGTTTTAGAATTACAAGTGCTTTCATGCAAGCTACCCTTTCTCATCTTTCACAAAGGTAGTATCATTGAGAACGAACCCCACCTTTCTCCCAAAAGTTTAGTTTGAAGCAAATCTAAATCGGTACATAGACTTAACAGTATTTTTTTCCATATTACTGTAGTAAAAGAACATTTGCTTCATACATTAGATGTTCACAGACCAGTTAGATTTTGCTTGCACTATACTAAAGATATTAGAAAATCAGATAATTTGTCTCCTTTTTGCAGGAAAAATTGGGACACCATGCGTCAAAAGTTACACTTTCTAATAGTTAGCAGACTGCATTTCCTTCATTTCATAAAACTCTAGGATTGTCTGTGTATTCAAAACTTAAGACTCATTCCACGAGGGCAGTTGCTACTTCTACAGCATTCATGAAGGGTTCCTATTAGTGACATCTGTACAGTGGCAACTTGGTCAACAGTTCACACCTTTATACTACTTTACAAGCTGGATGTGCAGTCTAAAGCTCTCGCATCTTTTGGCTTTGCCATGTATGAATGTCCTTCCTTGAGACCACCCAGGTCTTGAGCAGCTTGGGGAAATCTGTCCCAAACATTGATTTGTATGAAAATAGAAAACCGCAGATACGAAAGTTGTCATAAAAATAGATCTGTGTTGTCTCATTTTTGTCTGGTTCAACATCCCTCCCATCTTGCCAGATACAATATTCTAGTGCTTGATGAGACCTCAACAAAAACCCTGTCTGTTTAAGCTCACCTTTCCAAGCACAACACCTTATAAGTTATTTTATTCCACGATAGTGGGTTTTTTTTTTTTAGCAACAAAAGGTTTTCTTTTCTATATGCCTAAAATAATAATCAAACTTGATGTGAGGGAATTCAGACAGAAGGAAGAGATTGTGGGTAGAGGAGGAGTCAATCTGTGAGCTAAAGCTGTGGTGGTAGGAGCCGAGGTAGGATCTGACTACCCAAACATTGAAGCAGGTGAAAATGAGAACACAGATCTGCTGTAATGTTAAGTACATGACATTAATTTTTGAACTTGTATTGATGCGTTTTCTAAACTGTATAACCTATCAGCATGCCTGGTATCTAGTTCAAGTTGGTGAGTAACTCTGTATTGGAAGAGCTGGAGGGATAGTACCCATCTGCATGATTTTGTATTGCCATCTGGATTTGGATAGAAGTTTCCAGGTTTAAGTGCCTACCTAATAACTAGTATTTCCATGAGTGGAAGACCACTTTACCACTAAACACGCTATTTGCGGTTGTATGGCTGTGTAAGTATTGATTAATATTCTGCTGATACAGCACATTTGTGCTCTTACCTGGAATATCTTTGGGTAGCATGGCTCCCAAACCCAAGTCTGATGCACCTCTCTCTATACAAGGTAAACTCCTTGGTAAAATCAGGAGTCACTTGTACTGGTCCAGAATGTAATACTGTTTTTGTGCTTATTAAATGTGAAATCTCGTCAAAGGGCAGACAACAGCTTTAAACTTCTGTATAGATTTCTGTAGTACCCAGCTGGCCCAAGAAAAGCCTTCCTTACACTGTCTTTTAGTGGAGGGTGTAAGTGGGTCTTTCCTACTACCCATCTTCCTTGTATGATCTCTGCTTAATTTTCACTGTAGGTGTTCTCTTGCATTCTCTCAGGTAGGTCTGAAAACACTACTGTTTCATAATAAAGCTGTTTCCTGCTTTTCTGCATCTAACGAGTTCTTGTAGCTGAATTGTAAAGACTCTGTGACCTTTTATATGAAATACAGCATGTAAGGTAATCACAGTACTAACTTCTTTACCCTGGCATATGCAGTTTTTCTGGCTGTACAGCTTTTGTCATGGAAATAGTAACAAGAAACACTACAACGTTGTAAATGAAAAACAGGTGAAATTTTATCCTCATGATCAATAAGAAGTTGCTACATCTTTCAGTCATCCTTTAAAATTTTTAATTCCATTTTTGAAAAAGGGGAGTTCTGAATTTTAAAGGACAGTTAGAAGATGAATAGTACCCGCGGTGGTGGTGCTGTGGTAGCATTGTCGCCTCACAGTAAGACGCTGTCCGGTTCAGTTCTCAGCTAGAGCGTCTTCTGCATGGAGATATGCGTGAATGGGCGTACCTTCATTGAAGGTTGTGAATCAGAGCTGGTAACTCGGTACGTAAAAATCAACTACCAGTCATTAGCGGTCCGGAGTTCCGCTGTGGCGACCCCTAACCGGGAAAAGCCGAAAGACACAGCAGCAGTTAGAAGATGAATAGTAAAATTAAAACAGAAAAAAAAATCTGGTGATATATATGTAAGATAAGAGTAAATTAAAGATGCCTAATATACGTCATCAGTTTCAGTCAGCATGGATGCAGTCATTGCACTGAGGCTAGCTGTCTCAGCTAGTCTTGGCTTGTGAGAGTTTCAGTTGCTTATCTTGTATAAAAATTGTATGTTTTAGTATATGAATTTTTTTCGGGCAGTCTCTCCCTACGGTATGGAACAGTGGCTAGGTTATGACATGCGCATGGATAATTTAAAAAAAAAAAGTCTAGGCACCAGAAGTGTAATTTAAAAATCTCAAATTACTGATAAGACTTCAAAAGTACAATTATAAAATAAAACATAATGTTAGCAATCTGTTGCATTTCCTGGGACTCTGTAATGTTAGCTGTAGTTTAAAACAGATATCCGTTGTTTTCTGTTACTTAACTATACTTGAAAGTTGTATGCTTGTAGGCATGTAAAAATAGATGCATAGAAAATCATTAATTTAAGCTGTGTAATCGTTTACATGTTTATAGTTTTGCTTTTTTCTTTAAATAGACCCAATATAATTCTTTTTTTTTTTTTTTTTTTTAATTTCTCCAAATCTTTTGGGTTTCTAATACCATGACAGGAATGAACCCCATTCCTAAAGTATGCCTAATAATGACTCCCTCCTGTAATTCGTACGGAGTTGCATGTTTTGGTAATGTTATTTTAAGACCCATTGATCCTACTACTGTTGGGACTGTCTGGATATCTTTCTTCCATATTGCTCTCATTTTTGCCTGCAAATCCTGATATTTTATGATATTGCGTCTCTCTGTACACAAGACACTGTAGTCACTGGGTGTGGTGATTTTTAATGATCAATGCTACTTTTGTCTTCTTTTCATGGGCCACTATATCAGGTTTTCTACTGCCTATCTTTTTTACTGTTGGTAATGGATGAGCCCATGTGATGTAAACTTCATAATTTTATGTGATGCTTTGTGGCTCATGTTTCCAGTGTTTTTCAGTCACTTTAGTGCCACAAACTTGCCACGTTATTATACCTTTCAGTATACCGTTCTTCTGCCATTAGTATGTCAAAACCAACAACGAGGTGTGTAACTTTCCAGTTCAGTTTTACAAAACCTACATTTATCTGTTTCTTCTACATGTTCAGTGGACTTTGTAAACCAACGTGTACACAGCCCACTGTCTTGGGCCGCCAGTATTAACCTTTCATCTCTTGGTTTGAATTTGCCTCTTCTTAACCATTCCTGCATTCATTCCTGATCAACATGAGGTTCTTCCAGAATGTGTTCTTAGTGTTTCACTGTTGCAGTCATTACATTTGGGTTATCTGCTTGCAGTAGCCCTCAGTCGGCCTAATTAACAAAGTCTTGGGTCCTGCATCGGTTGCTGACCCTTCTTCCATGACGTCAGGTTTTCAGGGGTATAAAACATGCAGCAGATGCCATTACATCAGTCTTTCTTGCCGTGCGGTGCCCGAAGCAGAAGCAATTCGCAAGTGCCGGTTGGCCGACTCCTGAAATTTTCGTTTTCGAGTTTCAGAACCGAAGTCTTCGACTAATGCTAAGTACCCCATTGGGGAAACTTTTTCTTGCTCCTTACCTATGTCAGTAAAAGTTAATAATTGCATTACTTGTGGGAAGCAAATGCCTCACAAAGGTTTTAATTCATACTGTATTCCTTGTCTAGGCCCTGACCACAACGATGTTCTTCATTCCACATTGCTGCAGTCCTAACTATAGGGTAGTCCGCTGTCCAGTCGGCCCGAATACCAAAGTATATGGCTGACGTCGGTCACGGCGCATTAGACTGACGTCAGTACGTCAGGGTACTAATGCGCATGACCGACGTCATATCCTCAGTCTTTTTTGCCGCATGGTCCGATGCAGAAGCAGTTTTTGCGAGTGCAGGTTGGCGTTCTGAAAGTTTCTGAAGTCAGAGTTTCAGACCGAATCAAAGTTGGCTAAGTACCCCGTTGGGGAATATTTTGGTTTTTTCTTGCCTCAGTATTTAACCGGATGTCAGAAAAAGTGAATAACTGTATTTCTTGTGGGAAACAGATACCTCATAGGGATTACCATACTTTGTGTATACCTTGTTTAGGGCCTGAGCACGACGTTGTTGGATGCCGCTCTTGTGCTAGATTTAACAAACGCACTATTAAGAGAAGGTTAGACTGTGCCAGGTTAGTGTTTGGGAAGCGTTGTAATTATAAAATGCCGCCGGATGCTCCGGCCCGCTTCAGCCAAAAAGCGCAAGGACAAAGCAGGGAAGCCTAGAATGGAAGAACCGACAGTCCCGGACGTCGGTTCTTTAGAAGGCTCAGTGGAGCCGGAGGTTCTGCCAGGAGTTTCTTTGGAGTCTCAGGGAGAAACTTTACTGTTACAGGATGTGTCCTCTCAGGAAGTAGGCCAGGCTGAAGGGGCTTCTCAGGTGGCTGTTCTTCCCTCTCTTCCTAAGGTGGTTAAGGCCTCCTTCTGTTTCTAAGGCTTCTTTAAGAGGCAGGCCTACTTTAGCTTCAGTGGGGGTTTCTCCGAGTGTTTCAGGGTCCTTGCCTAAGAAGCATATGCTAAAAATGGCAGAGGATTTGATTACAATGATTAGAGGTTCTATGCCCCCTCCTGATAAGAGGCCTAGGGTGGAACCTGAGTTTGAGAGTTTTGAGCAATGTTCGGAGGCTTCTGAGTCTTCGGCTGAAGACTTGCAGGAGTATCCTCCTTATTCTGATTCTGATGTGGATGATTCTACTCCTTCTGCTTCGCCTCCTGAGGATTTTTCTTTTTCAGAGACTCTGCATTCCATGAGGGAGCATTTTAAATGGGAAGGTCAAGATTTCTCTGATTCCAGGAAGAGGCTTAGAGAATTCTTGTTTTTACCCCAGCATAGGCCTTTAGCTATTCCTCCTGTTCTGAATGTGGTAGAAGATGTTTTTGCAGAGGCTTCACTAAATCCTGATTCTTTGCCTCCTGCCCCAGTTAAACCGGATAGGTACTATAGGGTGCCTGACGCTCATAAGTATCTTTTTAAGAGTCCTAGGGCAGACCCAGAAACTGTCTCTCAGGGGCCTAAAGGTGTGAAGGCTTCTGTGGTTAAAAATCCTGTTCCTCCTGATAAAGAGGCAAGGGCTTTGGATAGATGGGGAAAGAAAGTGTACACTTCTTCCACTTTAGCCATGAGGGCTTGAATTGTCAGTTTCATATGTTAAAATATCAGAATTATCTCCTTTCACA
Source organism: Protopterus annectens (assembly GCF_019279795.1). Classification (NCBI taxonomy): domain Eukaryota; kingdom Metazoa; phylum Chordata; order Ceratodontiformes; family Protopteridae; genus Protopterus; species Protopterus annectens. The sequence goes on from NC_056736.1 coordinate 602,682,623, forward strand.
ATTGAAGTCTAAGGTGGATGCTCTGGCTGAAGGTATTGAGTGTAAAGAGTTGCAGGATTTAGTTCATGTTTCTGAGCAAGTGGGAAAACATTCCTTGCAGTGTGGTTTTGATGCTGTGCAGGCCTCCTCGAGGGTGGCTGCCACTGGTTCTGTTCTTCGTAGGCACGCTTGGTTGAGAGATCAGAACTTAGCTGAGCATGTTAAGACAAGGATTTTGGATGCTCCTTTACAGTCTGATGTGTTTGGTTCGCCTGTGGAAGCAGTTTTAAAGAAAATGGAGGACAAGGCTAAGTCTATGCAAACTGTTAAGGATTTTTTGCAGGTGCAGCCTCCAAAGTTTAGTAGAAATTGGCCTACTAAGGGGTGGACTTATCCTGCTTATGATTCCCAGTCTAGGGGTAGGTCTAGACGTGGTAGGGGCAGAGCTCAAGGTTCTTTTAGGCCTAGGACAGGAGTTCACCTGCTCAGACTTCTGGTGAGGGCAGGGGTCAGTCCTTTCGTAAGCAAACCCAATGACCTGCCTTTTCAGCTGCCAGTACATTCTCGCCTGGCAGCACCTCTGGGAGGAAGGCTGTCTCTTTTCAAAGAAAATTGGGATTTAATTACCCAAGACAGATGGGTTCTGGATATCATTCACCACGGTTACAGGTTTTATTTCCATACCTTGCCTCCTTTCAAAGGCATGCCAGACATTCCTCCTCTACAAAGAACAGAGGCTCACAAGCAAATTTCTCTGTTGCTCCAAATAGGGGCCATTCAGTCAGTTCCTGTGCCAGAAAGGGGCCTAGGATTTTATTCTCGCCTGTTCCTAGTACCAAAGAAGGGGAACACGTGGAGACCAATTTTGGATTTATCTATCCTCAACACTTATCTGGACATTCCCAAGTTCAAAATGTTGACGTTACAACAACTTTTACCTCTGCTGGGCAAAGATCACTGGATGGTAACTTTAGATCTCAAGGAAGCTTACCTTCATGTGCCTATAAGACTACGTTGCAGGAAGTATCTGCGTTTCGAGCTGGAAATTCTCATTATCAGTTCTCTGCATTGCCCTTTGGCTTATCTACTGCCCAGAGTATTCACAAAGGTTCTGGCTCCAGTGATAGCTTACTTCAGGCTAAAAGGCATTCAAATCTATCCTTACTTGGACGACTGCCTGATTCTGGCTCAAGAAAAGGAAGACCTTTTACAGCATTTGGAATATGTCATAGCAGTGCTAAGATGCCTAGGGTATTCTGTGAACGAAATAAAGTCCAGTCTAGTACCCTCTCAAGACATGTGCTTTCTGGGTGTGAGACTGAATACAGCAGCCCAGATGGCCTTTTTAACCCCGGACAAACAGAATCTTTCCAGTTACTTCCATCAACTATCTCTTCAGTCCGGGCTGACTGCAAGGACAGTCCTTCAAGCCTTAGGGTTCATGGCATCTTGTATTCTGGTGCTTCCCAATGCCAAACTGCATATGAGGAAGCTACAATGGTATCTCAAAAATCTATGGACACAGCACTGCCAGGATTTGGACACTGTCATTCAAATAATACCTTGCATTCAAAAGGAATTTTTGTGGTGGGCTCAGGAATGTCACCTAAACAAGGGACTCTCTGTGACCCGGCCAGAGGCGAGTCAGATTCTAACGACAGATGCCTCAGACATTGCTTGGGGAGCTCATCTAAATGGAAAGTGGATACAAGACAAGTGGCCTGCCAGACTACAGCATCTACATATCAACATGAAAGAGATGTTAGCAGTCCAGTTTGCATTAATGGCTTTCAAGGAGTTACTTCTTCCAGGGCAGGTGTTGATTCTAACAGACAACACAACTGTCATGTGGTACATCAACAAACAAGGGGGAACACATTCTTACCCATTGTGCAGGCAAGCAATGATTTTATGGGAGACTGCGCTCAGCTTGCAACTAACTCTTCAGGCAAGGTTTCTGCCGGGAGCACAGAACTCCTTAGCAGATGTGTTAAGCAGACAAATCATGGATCCCCACGAGTGGAAACTGGATCTTCATGTATTTCAAAATTTGACAGTGTCATGGGGAACTCCAGACATAGATCTGTTCGCTTCTCCACTAAACCACCAGCTGCCAAAGTTTTGCACGAAGGGATTTCATCACACAGCTTGGAAAGTGGATGCTCTTTCTTTCAGTTGGAAAAATCTTCATGTGTATGCTTTTCCACCTCTGCCTCTTCTCCCAAAGGTGCTTCTAAAGGTCAGACAAGACAAGCCAAGGATGATTTTAATAGCTCCAGATTGGCCTCGGCAGCACTGGTACCCATTACTGAGGAGTCTGGTAAGGAAGCCTCCATGGCCTTTACCCTTGATTCCACACCTGTTGTCTCAGAGGGACGGTCATCTGCTCAATGTCAAGCTTCACTCTCTTCATCTAACAGCCTGGCATATTCTGTTTTGAAAGACAGCAGGTCTCAACTTCCTCAACAAGTTTTAAATGTGATTATGGAAGCCAGAAGACCTAGTACAAGGAAAGTGTACGCAGAAAAATGGAAGAGATTTTTATTTTGGACTGCAGCAAAGAATTTGGAGATTTCTGAGCCTAATTTGAGTGTGGCTCTTCAATATCTTACTGAGTTATTGGACAAAGGTTTGTCTTTCTCTTCCATTAAGATTCATGCTGCAGCAATTTCAGCTCACTATGATTGTGACCCTCCATTGTTTTCACATCCTTTGTTCAAGCAATTTCTTAGAGGGGCAAAGAATATAAGACCCCCACGTAGAGCTCCTACTCCTGCTTGGGACCTCAATTTTGTGTTGGAGAAACTTACTCTACAACCTTTTGAGCCTGCGGCTACTGCTGAACTGAAATACTTGTCATGGAAGACTGCTTTTTTGTTGGCCATTACTTCTGCAAGAAGGGTTTCTGAGTTACAGGCCCTTATGGCGGTTGAGCCTTTTTTGATTTTTCATAAGGATAGGGTATCATTACGTACTAATCCTTCCTTTCTGCCTAAGGTTGTTTCTAGTGTGGCTTTAAACCAAACTATTCATTTGCCTACTTTCTATGCAGATCCCCAAAATAAAGGGGAAAAGATTTTGCACACTTTAGATGTACATAGGCAATTGCGTTATTATTTAAGCAGAACTAAGGATTTTAGGCAGTCTCAGCAGTTGTTTGTTTCTTTTGCTTTGAGTTCGCAGGGCAAGCCTGTATCAAAACAAACTATTTCTAGGTGGATTGGGTTTTGCATTGCATTTTGTTATTCCCATCATGGTAAGGAGATTCCAGCTGGGATTAGGCCTCATTCCACTAGGGCTACTGCCACTTCAACAGCATTTCTAAGGGGGGTGGCAACTAAGGATATTCTGGAGGCAGCTACTTGGAGTTCAGTGCATACCTTCTCTAAGCATTACCACCTTCCTCTCTATTCTAAGTCTAGGGCTGGTTTTGCCACAGCTATTTTGCAAGGCATGTTATCAGCTCCTGCTTCCTTATGATTTGCCAGCCTCCCTTACCTCTGCTTTGGGATTCTACCCAATAGTTAGGACTGCAGCAATGTGGAATGAAGAACATAGTACAGTTTTGTACCTACCATAAATGTAGATGTTCGAGGATCCACATTGCTGCAGTCCAATTTACCCTCCCTCCTTCCCTCTGTGTTTAGGGGTGGTTGTGTAGGTGAGGTTATATTCTGGTACCTTTGTATATATTGTATATATTTTTGGTGCAGGTATGTTTGGTGTTTTTGGTTTTGGCCTTGTCTTTTTAGGGTCTTCTGACATCTGGGGCAAGAAAAGACTGAGGATATGACGTCGGTCATGCGCATTAGTACCCTGGCACTGGCGTCAGTCTAATGCGCCGTGACCGACGTCAGCCATATACTTTGGTATTCGGGCCGACTGGACAGCGGACTACCCTATAGTTAGGACTGCAGCAATGTGGATCCTCGAACATCTACATTTATGGTAGGTACAAAACTGTACTTTCCTTGCTGTCGGTTTTGTGCTTTATTTAATCAGCGCATTATCGGTAATCTGTATATTTTTGCTTCTAAATATTTTGGTTCTCTGGTTTAATTATCCAGAAATGTCATCATTTAGCCATCCGACTACCGGGATACCGAAAAAAATGCAAAGATAAAGACAGAGATAGGCCGCCGAGGTCCAAAGCTGCCGACTATGCTTCTCCTAAGCCAGTCGCCAGTTCGCCGATACTCAGTGAGGTGCTTTCGCAGCCCCAGATACCCGCTACTTCTGACTCGCAGGCCTCTACTGAGACCCATTCGGAGTCCGGTATACCGTGAGATGCTTCTACTGTAAAACCTGCGGATGTCTCTACCTTGGATGAGTCCGGAGCCGCTACCTTGGATGAGTCCAGAGCCGCTCTGCAGGCACCGGCTTCTGAGGGTGTATTCAGGCCTACGGACTTGCATGTTTAACAGACTCTTCCTCCTTCATTTAGGCCAAAGTCTTGAACCATGCCTAAGAAACGATGCCCAGGCCTCTATGCCTAAAAAACAAATGATAAAAATGGCTGAAGATCTTATAACTCTAATCAGGGGAAGCCAACATCCCCCTTCTAAGAGACCTAGGAAGCCAACCTCCCCCTTCTAAGAGACCTAGGACGGTAGTTGTTTATGAATCTTTTGAACAGGATTCTGATTTTTCTGATTCTTCTGATGATCTGGATTTGCCCTTATCTACTTATGAGGATTTTGATGCAGAGGACTCTATTCCCTCTGCTTCCCCTCCAGAGGATTTTTCTTTTGGAGAGACCTTACATACTCTAAGGGAGCATTTCCACTGGGAAAGCCAGGATTTTTCTGATTCTAAAAATAAGTTTAGTGATTTTTACTCCTGCCTCAGCATAGGCCTTTAGCGATATCTCCTGTACTAGACATTGTTGATGCCTTTTCAGAATCTAGTTTGGCCCCTGATTCTTTGCGTCCTGCTCCCAGAAAACCTGACTGATATTACAGGGATGTTCATCGTGCATACAGCTGCAGTAATCACAGATGGGTTCTCTGCCGTCAGGCGGGTCCTCGGTCGGCCGAATTCCAAAGTCTAGGTCCGGCGTCTGTTGTTGTCGCTTTCTCTCCTGACGTCAGTGAGGCCGGAGTATATAAGACACAGCCGACGCCATGTTCTTCAGTCTTTTTTGCCGCGCGGTGCCCGAAGCAGAAGCAGTTCGCAAGTGCCGGTCGGCCAGCTCCTGAATTACGAAAAATTGAAAACCGAAGTCTTCATTAAAGCAAAGTACCCCGTTGGGGAAACTTTTCTTGCCTCAGACCGATGTCAGAAAAAGTTAATAATTGTATTTCTTGTGGGAAGCAAATACCGCATAAGGATTTCCATTCCCTCTGCATACCTTGTTTAGGCCCAGACCACGACGTCTCGGGCTGTCGCTGGCGCTACTTTCAATAAACGCACTATTAAGCGTCGGGCGGAGTTCGCCCAACACTTTTTTGGTAAAGCTTTTGATTATAAAATGTCGTCGGAGACTCCGACTACCGTTTTGTCCAAAAAACGCAAGGACAAGGACAGACACCACGCCAAAACCGGCTACACGTGGTCCGGTTCTCAGCGAGATGCCTTTGCAGTCCCTGACTACCGACGACACTCCTTTGGCGGTGTCTTCTGTAGCCGAGACCGCAGGTACCTATGCCCTTTCCCAGACTACAACCACTGAAGCCATTGTCAGTGTTGAGCCTCCTTATGTGGACAGGTCCACTTCCACCCATGGTGTCTTTAGACCCTCATCTTCCTTTTCTATTAAGGCCTTCACTAAATCCAAATCAGCCAGGCATCCCAAGAGGCCTGTTGCACAGGGCCCATCTCCAGGCCCCATGCCTAAAAAACAGATGCTTAAAATGGCTGAGGATTTAATTACTCTTATCAGGGGTTCCCAGCCCCCTCCAGACAAGAGACCCAGAGTGGAGGAAGATTCTCCCTCTTCTGATCAGGGCTCCATTTTATCAGAACATTCTGATGTAGAGGAACACTCTTTACTCCCCTTTTGAAGATTCGGATGCAGAGCAGTCCATTCCTTCTGTATCTCCTCCTGAGGATTTTTCCTTTGGGGAAACCTTGCACACTTTGAGGGAACACTTCCATTGGGAAGGCCAAGACTTTTCCGATTCCAAGAAAAGACTTAGGGAATTTCTTTTGTTACCTCAACACTGACCTCTGGCGATACCTCCTGTCTTGGACATACTTGATGATGTTTATTCGGAGGCTTGCCTTAACCCGGATTCCCTGCCTCCTGCACCAGTCAAACCTGATAGGTACTACAGAGTTCCTAACTCTCACCATTTTCTCTACAAAAGCCATAATGCTGACCCTGAAACCATTTCTCAAGGCCCCAAGGGATTGAAGGCCTCTACTGCTAAGAATCCACTTCCTGCCGAAAGAGAGTCAAGATCCTTAGAAAGGTGGGGAAAAAAGGTATATACCTCTGCCACCCTAGCCATGAGGGCCTTAAATTGTCAGTTTCATATGCTTAAATATCAACAGTTCCTGTTATCACAATTAAGGAATAAAATGTCTCAACCTGAACAACCAGATTTGAAGGAGTTGCAGGATATGATGCATAGTGCAGAGCAAGTGGGTAAACACACCTTACAATGTGGCTATGATGCCCTAGAGGCCTCGAGTAGAGCTGCTGCTACAGGATCAGTCATTCGTAGACATGCCTGGCTTAGGGAACAAAGCTTGCCTGATCATGTGAAAGCTAAACTTTTAGATGCTCCTTTACAAAAGGATGTGCTGTTTGGTACTAATGCTGAGGAGATATTACGGAAAATGGAAGAAAAAGCCAAATCTATGCAAACTGTCAAAGCTTTTCTACAGGTCCAACCACCACGTTTTAGCAGAAATTGGCCTTCAAAAAACTGGTCCTTTCCAGCCACTGACAAGCCCCAAAGAGGTAGATACAGGCGCAAGGGGCAGAGGGCAATCACAAGGATCATATAGAGGCAGACAATGGCAAACTCCAGCAACAAGAGGTGGCGAAGACAGTGCACAACAATACAGGAAACAAACCCAATGACTCCCTCATTTCCATGCCAAGCAAGTCTCAGCTGGCAGCACCTTTGGGAGGAAAGCTGGCATTATTTACAAGAAATTGGCATATTGTCACAACAGACAAATGGATCCTGGACGTTATAAACAGAGGCTACAAATTTCAATTCCACACTCTTCCAAAAATGACAGGCATGCCAAACCTGCCACACAATCAAAGGGCAGAGGCACAACTACAAATTTCAAAACTCCATAGGCATGAGAGCTATACAAGAGGTACCTACTCGCGAACAAGGTCAAGGTTTTTATTCAAGACTTTTTCTGGTACCAAGGAAAGGAACCGACTGGAGACCCATTTTGGACTTATCCATCCTAAACACATTTCTACTTGTACCAAAATTCAAGATGCTCACATTACAGCAGCTTCTTCCCATGCTGGGCAAGGAGTTTTGGCTGGTAACATTGGACCTCAAGGAGGCATACCTGCATGTCCCAATCAGACAAAGCTGCAGAAGATACCTCAGATTTCTTGCAGGTTCAATCCACTATCAATTCTCTGCATTGCCCTTTGGCTTATCTACTGCGCGCAGAGTATTCACAAAATGCCTGGCATCAGTGATTGCCTACTGCAGACTTCAAGGGATACAAATTTACCCTTATTTGGACGACTGCCTGATCCAAGCGGACAGCAAGCACATACGTCTGGAACATCTGGCTTATGTAACACTGTTACTGCATTCTCTGGGATACACAATCAACAAAGAGAAATCCAGGCTAACACCATCTCAGAAAATAACTTTCCTGGGTGCCAACTTGGACACAAACACCAAGATGGCCTATCTTACGCCAGAAAAACAGGGGCAACTAACTCAGTACTTCAAAATGCTAGCAAAATGTACCAGGCTTACTACAAGGAAAATCCTGCAGGCTCTGGGCTTCATGGCATCTTGCATTCTTTTAATCCCATGTGCAAAGCTGCATATGAGGAAACTTCAATGGTACCTAAAAAACCTATGGTCTCAACACAGTCACAGTTTGGAAACAATAATACCAATAATTCCATGTTTGCAAAAGGAATTTCTATGGTGGGCCCAAGCATGTCAAGCAAACACAGGTCTCCCATTCTGCAAGCCTCAAGCAAATCAAGTCATCACAACAGACGCCTCAGATTACGCCTGGGGGGCGCACATGACAGACAGGTGCATTCAGGGCAAATGGTCCCAAAAGGAAAAGCACCTTCACATCAATCAAAAATAAATGCTAGCAGTAATAAATGCAATTACAGCTTTCAAGGACCTCCTGCATCCAGGACAATTACTGATAAGAACAGACAACACCACAGTAATGTGGTACATAAACAAGGAGGAACACATTCATACCCCTTGTGCAGACTAGCCATGACTCTTTGGAACTTGGCTCTGGAATGGCAAATCGAACTTCAAGCACAGTACTTGCCAGGATTGGAAAACACGCTGGCAGACAATCTAAGCAGAAATATGACAGATCCACACGAATGGAAGTTGCATCCTCAGGTGTTTACAGAGATAATCCAAGCGTGGGGGAGGCCAGACATAGATCTTTTTGACTCCCACAGGAATCATCAATTGGAAAAGTTTTGTTCGAGGACCTTTCATCCAAAGGCCTGGAGAGTGGACGCCCTTTCATTCAGTTGGACAGCATGGACAGTTTACGCTTTCCCACCTCTGCCTCTCCTGCCCAAGGTGCTCTTGAAAGCAAGAGGAGACAGACCGAAGATGATACTGATTGCTCTAGATTGGCCAAGGCAACACTGGTACCCGCTCCTGAGGAGCCTAACGCATACTCCTCCCTGGTCACTACCTCTAATGCCTCTTATGCTGACTCAGCACAGCTACAAAACTCTTCACAGTCCGCTGAAAACACTCAATCTCGCTGCATGGAAAATTCCTCAACACCACAACAGACCCTACTCTCCAAGGAGGTGCAGGATGTCATTTTGGAGGCCAGAAGGCCATCTACTAGAAAGGCTTACTCCGCAAAATGGAAACGGTTTTGCTCTTGGAATGAGAAAAAAGGCCAGGACCCTAGAAAACTGAATTTGCCTCAGGTATTACAGTATCTAGCTGAGCTGCTGAACAGTGGACTTTCATTTTCTTCCATAAAAATCCATGCCTCAGCTATTTCTGCAGAATTCAACATGGATCCACCTTTATTTTCTCACCCACTCTTATGACAGTTCCTCAGAGGGGCTAAGAATATAAGACCACCAAGGAAACAACCAATACCAGCCTGGGATCTTAATTACATACTAGAAAAATTAACATTGCCTCCTTTTGAACCAGCTGCCTCAACAGATTTGCAATATTTGTCCTGGAAAACAACCTTCCTTCTGGCCATCACTTCAGCTCGTAGGGTTTCGGAACTACAGGCCCTCATGGCGGTGCAGCCCTTTCTCATCTTCCATCAGGACAGGGTTTCCCTTCGTACCAACCCGTCTTTTATGCCTAAAGTGGTATCCAGGGTAGCTTTAAATCAAGCCATACACTTACCTACCTTTTACCCCAATCCTCAAAACAAAGGGGAAAGGCTGCTACACTCTTTAGACATCCATAGGCAGCTACGTTATTATTTGGACAGAACAAAGTCCTTCAGGAAATCAGAACAACTTTGTGTCCTATGCTGTAGGGGCTCAAGGGAAGCCAGTTACTAAGCAGACTATTTCAAAGTGGATAGGCCACTGCATACGGTTTTGTTATTCCTATCATGGGAAATCTGTTCCTACAGGCATCAGACCACACTCCACCAGGGCCACAGCTACCTCTACAGCCTTCCTCAGAGGAGTTCCTACCAAAGATATTTTGGAGGCAGCCACTTGGCGTTCTGTACATACCTTCACAAAACACTACCACCTGCCTTTATATTCCAAAACTAGAGCAGGCTTTGCCACTGCTGTGTTGCAGGGCATTCTGGCTCAACCAAGTTCCACCTAGTACCTACTACCCTGTATGTAGCTTTGGGACTCTACCCATCTGTGATTACTGTAGCTGTATGCACGATGAACATAGTACAGTTTTGTACCTACCATAAATGTAGATGTTCGAGTGCTAATACAGCTGCAGTACAGGTTTCCCTCCCTCCTTCCCCACTTGGTAAAGGCATGGGGCCTAACCCCCTCTTCATACAACCTGACTGAGTTATCCTTCTATGGTTTATTTGCTTGCACCTACTGATTTTGGATTATATTGCATTGCATGTATATACATATATACATAATTTATGTATTGCCTTCCTTCTGGGGGCACCTGACATCTGGGGCAAGAAAGACTGAAGAACATGGCGTCGGCTGTGTCTTATATACTCCGGCCTCACTGACGTCAGGAGAGAAAGCGACAACAATCGACGCCGGACCTAGACTTTGGAATTCGGCCGACCGAGGATCCGCCTGACGGCAGAGAACCCATCTGTGATTACTGCAGCTGTATTAGCACTCGAACATCTACATTTATGGTAGGTACAAAACTGTACTTTCCTGATTCTCAGAAGTTCCTTTTTAAAAATCCTATTGCAGATCCAGAGACTATTTCACAGGAACCCAAGGGCATTAAGGCTTCTACTGCTAAAAGTCCTACCCCCTCTGTTAGAGACTCCAGGGCGCTGGATAGATGGGGTAAAGTTTACACTTATGCAACCTTGGCCATTAGGGCTTTAAACTGCCAGTTTCATATGTTAAAGTATCGACATGTTATTGCATTGCTTAAACAGAAAATTATGTTCATTCCCGACTGTGCTGAAAGTAAAGAATTACAGGATTTAATGCATTCTGCTGAACAGGTTGGAAAACATACTTTGCAATGTGGATTTGATTCATTAGAGGCCTCTGTTACTGGGTCTGTGCTCAGAAGGCATGCTTGGCTTAAGGAGCAATCTTTGACTGGTCATGTTAAATCTAAATTGTTGGATGCTCCCTTAAATCAGGACCGCCTGTTTGGCAACAAGGCTGAGGAAGTTCTTAAAAAGATGGAGGATAAAGCTAAATCTATGCAAACTGTTAAAGATTTCTTACAAGTTCAGCCTCCTAGATTTAGTAGGCACTGGCCCTCTAAAAATTGGTCCTTTCCAGCCCCTTCTAGGTCTTCTCAAGCCAAACCCAGACATGGCAGAAACCCCAGGTTTCAATCCCAAGGGACACACAAGACTAGTCAGTGGGGGGTTTCCGCACCCAGACCTGGGAGTAGTAAGACCCCCCCCCTCCTATGGAAAACTGTCTCAATGACTTGCTTTTAAAACTTCCAAGCACTTCCCAACTTAATGCTCCTTTAGCTGGAAAGATGGGTCTGCAGGCCAAAAACTGGAAACTCCATTACCCAGGGCAAATGGGTTTTAAATAGTGTCCCAAGGATACAGATTTCATTTCCACACGTTACCAACACCAAGCGGGTGGCCAGATGTACCCCCATATCAGTGGGCAGAGGCCCAAAATCAATTTCTCTCTCTCTCTCTCTCTCTCTCTCTCTCTCTCTCTCTCTCTGTCTCTGTCTCTGTCTCTCTCTCTCTCTCTCTCTCTCTCTCTCAAACATGGGAGCTATTCAGTTGGTACCAGAAGAGGAAAAGGGACAAGGTTTCTTTTAGGGACTTTTCCTGCTACCCAGAAAAGACAATACATGGCGTCCTATCCTGGACCTTTTTGTTATAGACACCTTTCTGGTGATTCCAAAATTCAAAATGCTGACTCTTCACCAGCTGCTTTCTATGCTAGGATGCATGGTTGGCAACACTACACTACACTTAAAAGAAACATACCTGCACATCCCTGCACATCCCTATCGGGGAGTCTTGCAGAAGATGCCTACGCTTCAAAGCAGGCTACATGCACTGTCAGTTCTCTGCACTGCCCTTTGACTTATCTACTGCGCCCAGGGTATTCTCAAAGTGCCTAGCTCTAGTCATTGCATTTTGCAGGCAAAGAAATATTCAAATATATCCATACCTGGACGATTGCCTAATTCAGGCAGAAAGCAAGGACATTCTTTTGAATCATATGGCCTTTGTTCAAAGGGTACTGACTTGTCTGGGGTTCATCATAAACAAAAAGAAATCCCACCCGGTACCCTGCCAACAAATTGTATTCCTCGGAGCAAGCTTGAATACAACTTCCCAGATAACTTTCCTCATGCCAGAGAAAAGGATTCATTTGACAACTTAATTCAAACAAATGGCCACAAAAACCCAGTTATCCACAAGGCAAATACTGCAAGCCTTGGGGTTCATGGCCTCCTGCATTCTTCTAATTCCATATGCAAGGATGCATATGAGGAAACTATACTGCGGTGGTGGTGCTGCGGTAGCGTTGTCTCCTCACAGTAAGATGTTGTCCTGTTCGATTCTCAGAGCATCTTCTGTGTGGAGACATGTGTGAATAGGCGTACCTTCGTTGAAGGTTGTGTGTCAGGGCCGGCAACTCGACACATGAAAATCTACTGCCAATCATTAGCGGACCGGAGTTCCGCTGTGGCGACCCCTAACCGGGAAAAGCCGAAAGACACAACAACAATGGTAGCGACCCCTAACCGGGAAAAGCCAAAAGACACAACAACAATGGTATCTCAAAAGCCTGTGGTGTCAACATTCACAGGCTCTAGAAGCAAGGATTCCTATCATACCTTGCCTACGCCTAGAGTTCCTTTGGTGGGCAGAGGCCTGCCACCAGAACAGTGGACTACCATTCACATTACTCCCTGCCGCCCAAATCCTAACAGATGCATCAGACTATGCATGGGGGCTCACCTGGCAGGGCAAATGGAACCCAAGTCAAATGCACCTGCACATAAATCAAAAGGAAATGTTAGCAGTACAGAATGTTTTGACAGCCTTCAAGGACCACATTCTTCCAGGACAACTAATGGTAAAGATGGGCAACACCACTGTCATGCGGTACATAAACAAGCAGGGGGTAGACATTCTTACCCCCGCTGCAGACTAGCCATGGCATTGTGGAACACAGCCTTGAGCTACCAAGTGTATCTACAAGCTCAGTTCCTGCCAGGAAAACTAAATACACTGGCAGATGGACTAAGCAGAAACCTCATGGACCCACATGAGTGGAAACTGGAACCAAGGATTTTCAACATGTTGACAAGCAAATGGGGGAGCACAGATATATACCAGTTTGCCTCCCCCCAGAACCATCGACTGGACAAATTTTGCACAAGGGTTCCCCACAAGCTAGCTTGGAAAGTGGATGCTCTATCCTTCAGCTGGAAAAACCTATCAGTTTATGCCTTTCCTCTTCTGCCTCTGCTCTCCAAGGTAGTACTAAAGATACAACAGGACAAGTAGAGTATGATTTTAATTGCACCAGACTGGCCTCGCCAACACTGGTACCTACTCTTATGCAGTGTGTCATGCTTGGCTCCATGGCACCTGCCTCAGATTCCTTCCCTGTGGTCTCCGCAGGAGAACCAGATTCTGCACCCTCAGCTGCAAACCCTGAACCTAGCAGCCTGGCTAATTACCTTATCTCTCCTTTACCATCCCTCAGTAAATCGGTGATTGATATCATTTTAGAGGCAAGGAGGCCTAGTACTAGAAAATCTTTTGCTGCAAAATGGAAAAGATTCTGTGCCTGGAACCATTCTCAAGGAATGAAAGCAACAGTGCCCAATTTACCTCCGATTCTACAATACTTAACTGAGATGCTTCATAAGGGCTTGTCTTTTTTCCTCCATCAAAATTCATGCCTCAGCCATTTCAGCTCATTATAGCACAGAGCCTCCCTTCTTCTCTCACCCACTGCTCAAGCAGTTCCTCAGAGGGGACAAAAATTTAATTCCACCCAGGAGAGCTCCAACTCCAGCCTGGGATCTTAACTTTGTCTTGGAGAAACTCACTTTTCCTCCTTTCGAGTCAGCTGCTACTACAAATTTAAAATATCCTCAACACCACCCCCTGTTAGATGGTGATATTCATCCAAACCCTGGCCCCAATACTGATATTCCCAGTAACCCACACAACCTAACTCCCTTCTGATAGCTCACCTTAACATCCGTAGCGTTAACAATAAAATTACCCACCTACATGCACTCTTAGATGTGCACGCATTCGATATTCTCTGTATTACAGAGAACTGGCTAAAGCCCTAGACTCTGGACCAGGAAATTACCCCTCCTGGATATAATATCCTGAGATGTGATCGCAAAGCCAAAAAGGGTGGAGGTGTAGTCATTTTGTATAAATATGAACTCCAAGTTTCACCCTTCAATGTGCTCCTACCTACCAATACTAATGCAGAAACCCTTACTGCCAAACTTCAAATCAACAACTCCAAATCTATCTTATCTAATTTGTACATATCTCCCCCTGGAAACAATATCAATACTCTTGAAAACATACCTACCTCAGGGCACCATTGTGCTAGGTGACTTCACTGTAGACTGGGCAACCTGTAGCTCCCCTAATCCTATCGACCACATAAATCTTTACGGATTCTCACAGATAACCACTCCTACTAGAGTCCATAAACCAAGCAGTAAGGCAACCACCCTAGACTGGATCCTTCTCAACAGCCATCTTGATGCTTATAAACCAGGAACCCTTCCTGATGATATCAGTGAACATGCTCTAACCTATATTATTAAACAAAGAATTCATAGCCCTAATACTAATATTTTTAAAACCTCCCGTTCTAAAAAATACTTTCATCCAGAGAGCTTCCAAAATGAACTGAAAGCATGTGACTGGTCACCAATGTTTCATCTTCAACTTGATGAAGCAGTGACCTACTTTAATACTAGTCCTAGATTACCATGCCCCCTATCGCTCTATCCGAATAAGGACCAAAATTGCCCCTTGGCTCACAAAACAAACTAGGCAAAAGATCCTCCTAAGAAATAAAATTTGGGCCAAATGGAGCGCCTCCAAAAGTCCATCAGATCACCTTTACTTTAAACAGTTAAGAAGTGCCACCAAAAAAGACATTCCCCGAGACAAGAAAGACTATTACCTTCACCTCCAACAAACCCACCAACAAAAACCGCAAAAATTCTGGTCAGGCATTAACAAACTACTTCAGCCAGGGCACTCCAAAACTCCTGCCCCTTCAGGAATCAACCATAATAACTCTAACCAAATTCCTGATGCCTTTAATAACTATTTTACTGAAACCATTCAAACCCTAGCTAATACATTACCACCTATTACCTCTTCCCCATTAAATACCACTAATAGTCCAGGTCCGACCTTTCATATATACAACCTGTGCCTACATCCCTCATTTGCAACCTCCTTCAAAAACTCAGACCATGCACCCCTTCTGCTGACTGTCTTCCAGCTAAATTGCAAATTGCAGCTAACGCCATTGCCTATCCCATTTCCATCCTTATAAATAGAACAATTTTTAGAAAGCACAACCCCTTCCATATGGAAAGTATCCCACATCATCCCTCTACATAAAGATGCGTCATCTACTGAGCTTTCCAATTTTCGGCCAATCGTCTTACTCTCTCCAATAGCTAAAATAATGGAAAAATGCATACACAGACAACTACTTGACCACCTTCTCCAAAATAATTTACTTGCCAACTGCCAGCATGGCTTTAGGCCATTCCAGAGCACAACTGCCCTGCTATCCTTTTCTGACCCCATAAACAAAAATCGTAACAGTAACTCTTTCCTCTGCAATATTTATTGATCTTTCAAAGGCCTTTGATATGGTGAAACCATCACATGCTTATTGATATACTAAAAGCCCAATCACTTGACCCACAAGCATTACACTGGTTTAAATCCTATTTGGAAAACAGACAGCAAGCAGTGCTTTGGGATAATAATCTTTCTACATCCCTCCCTGTAAATATTGGAGTACCACAAGGCTCTATTTTAGGCCCTCTTCTCTTTTGACTGTTTATTAATGATCTACATACCAAAATTCCTCAAGCCACCTGCATACAATATGCAGATGACTCTACTTTAATATGTTCAGCCAAGTCCATAACCTCACACCAGACCCTCACCCAAACAGTATTTAACATTGTTGAAAATTGGTTCATGCAACACTGCCTCCTTCTGAACCCCAAAAAACCAAAATTATTGCTCTTTGCTCCTACTCAAGTCACCTCAACTTCACTTCACAGTAACCTCTAACAATGGAACTAAAATATCCCCTGACACTACAACTCGTCTACTGGGAATAACAATTGACAACAACCTTAGCTATGATGACCATATTAATACTACAGTAAAGTCTGTCAACAAAAAACTAGGCACCCTTTATAGAATCAAATCCTTCCTTACCCCGTTAGCCAGAACCACTATTGCCCAGACCCACCTGATCTCTGCCCTGTTCTATGCTTCTGCAATATATACCAATCTATCTAAAAACCTCACCAAACTTTCCACCAGTTACAATAACATATCCAGATTTGCCACTGGCACCCCGTTTAGAGCTCACCACTATCCCAACCTCAAACAACTGGGATGGTTAGAACTGCAGAACCAACTACTTTGTCAACAACTTATCACCCAAAAGATCCTTTACCACCCTAATAATACCCCAATCCTCACTAATCTGATTACCCCCTATAAAAAATTTTGCAACACTACGCTCAGCTAATAAGCTTTTAGTTTCCACTATTAAATCCAACAACAAAGCTGGGGACTCGCTTTTCACCAACACAGTGGGAAAAACCTGGAACCAGCTTCCTAGTGAACTTTCCACCCTTGCTTCTACTCTGCTTTTTAAAAAACATCTTAAAGAATATCTTAAAACTCACTGGCTTTGTCCCTGGTCTAACCCTGACTGATATCTCATTCCCCTTTTTGCTCTCACTATACTTCTCTACTCCACTGTTCTTTGTTGTCTACCTGTAATGATTTCCTTCTTAGTACTAAAAAAAAAAAAAAAAAAAAAAAAAAATCTCTCTCAAATGTTTGTTCTCTGTATTTGATCTCAGCTTAAACCTACTAAAGGACTCTGTACAAGTTTCTTACCTTCAATTTAAACAATTTACTGCAACTCATTTTACTATTAGTGTATATTGTATGCTTTGTCACTGCTGATGCTTGGAGCTTTTCTCCCAGGGCCTGTACTGAAAATGGACATATATCCAGTTAGACTAGCCTGGTCATCAAATGTAAAATAATAAATAAATTTCTTTCCTGGAAAACAGCTTTCCTTTTAGCAATCACTTCTGCAAGAAGGGTATCTGAATTACAGGCCCTTATGGCAGTGGAACCTTTCATGCGGACAGGGTGTCCCTCAGAGCCAATCCCTCCTTCATGCCCAAGGTGGTATCCAGTGTGGCTCTTAATCAGTCCATTCATTTGCCTACTTTCTTTCCTAACCCACAGAACAAAGGGGAATGGATACTGTACTCTTTTTAGATGTGCACAGACAGCTTAGGATTCTACTTGGACAGGACTAAACCTCAAAGGAAATCTGAACTGCTGGTGGCATTTGCTGCAGGGACAGAGAGGAAAGCTATTTCAAAACAAACCATTTCAAAATGGATAGGCCACTGCATTCATTTCTGCTATAAGCACCATGGAAAACCTATCCCCTAGGGCATCAGACCCCATTCAACCAGGGCTGCATCTACTTCTACAGTCTTTCTCAGGGGCGTCCCTACTAGGGACATCCTAGAAGCTGCTACCTGGAGTTCTGTACATACTTTCACCAAGCATTATCATTTGCCAATTTTCTCTAAATCCAGAGCTGGTTTTGCCACTGCAGTCTTGCAGGGCCTTATAGCTGGTCGTAATTCTATTTAAATTCCTCCTCCCAACCTTAGCTTTGGGAATCTACCCAAATATGACTACAACAGTGAAACATGAAGAACATAGTACAGTTGTGTACACTTACCATAAATGTAGATGTTAGAGTGTATTCACTGTTGCAGTCCTGGTTACCCTCCCTCCAGCCCCCTTTCTTCTTTTGGCTATACCTGTACTCTCACTTACTGTGCTCTAAAAGCTTTTTGGTGTATTTGCTTTTTTGTTGGAGGTATATCCTTGTATTGCTTCCTATTAGGGGGGCACCTGACATCTGGGGCAAGAAAAACTGATGTAATGGCGTCGCATGTTTTATACCCCTGACGTCATGGAAGAAGGGACGGCAACCGACGCAGGACCCACGACTTTGATAATCAGGCCGACTGAGGGCTACTGCAAGCAGATAATCCAAATGTAATGACTGCAACAGTGAATACACACTCTAACATCTACATTTATGGTAAGTGTACACAACTGTACTTTTTCTATACTTGCAACTATATTTACGCATCTTCCACATTTCTTGCCTTCTCATCTGGTCCTTCACCTTATATTCTTTCTTTTGTTTTTTTTGGCACATTAAGTTGTTGCTTGATTTTTATCTACTTCAGGTTTTATTTCCATTCCTGCTTGCGATATGCTTCTGCTAGATTAAGCACAGATGTCATCTTAGATTTATTCTCCTCCTGTTTCAAAACTTTCTCTAGGTTTGGGTCTTGAGGTCAGCAGATGTGTGGAGTCCCACGATTACAGATCTGTACATGTAATCAATTTCAAGGAGGCCCTCGGAACAGGGAATATATAATGTTGGTATGCACTGATTTTTATAAATCATTTGGTGAGCATGAAGCATCCTTCTTGTTTTCATATCTAATCTGCCCAGCATGTCTTGGGGCCAGTCGGTCAGTCCAAAACTGTAAGTTAGGACAGGAAGAGCAAAAGATGTCAATGCTGTTTTCAGGACTGATTTAAGTCTTCTAAAAGTATTCCTTACAAAGTTTTATTTGCATTTGTTCATGTTTTATTCTTGAGCCTTCAATTCCCAAATATTTATACACACCCTCTTGCTCACGTTCTTTTATATCACATTCTTATCCCAAACTGATGTTTTCTTGGTGCTGCAGTTTTCCTGCTGTAAAGGTTGCTTTTGCACATTTATCAAGACCAAATGACATTCTTGTATCATCTGAAAAAGTTTTGACAACTTGCAGTTGTACTTTCAGTTCTTCACTGTAAAAGTTAGTGCATGTCACAAAAGAACAGCTGAAGAATTGACTGTTTTGTTTTCCAGTGTTGTCAGTATATGTGCATTAGCCTTTGAATTAAAGATGGAGCAAAGTATGCTTGACAGTATGTTATTGATTTCACTCTGCTTCTCAGAGGCATGCACATCTAATCATCATCTCTAGCTAATACAAAACAGAATAAAATGGTAATATTAAAAATACAAAAATATGTATATTGTTATGTTAAAATGTGTATATCTGATGTTGTCCATGTCACTATTCCTCACTCTTGGATCCAACATTGGATCCAAGCAGGCAACCTTTATAAACAGCTTCTAGGCTCCAGCTCCTCCCACTCCCATGATCCCTTGCTGCCCTCTAACCCCTCAGATCTCGTTTGCCGCTCTAAGCTCTAGACACTGATTCTTGGCTTGAGTTCCTGTAAGACAACTGTCTTATTTCAAAATTTTTTTTTCTCAGATATTTCCTTGTATTTTCTTAGTGTGTAATGTAGCTCTCAGTAGTGTTAAGTTGTAGTCCCTCCTCTCCAATTTGTTGTTCATTGCCTGTGTGTGTTGGCGCCCTTTTTGTGTTGTGGCCGTTATTTTCTTGCTGTTCCTGATTATATAGTTTTACTATAGAGTTTCTTGGTGGTTAGTGCCGTGTATGATCAGTCGGTTTCTTTCCCGGTTCAGACTTGTGCTTGTTTTACTGGCTGTGTTTTTGCGTGTCCTTTTGGCTCCAGGTTGTCCCACCATGTTTTATAAGCCAGTTGGCTTTAAAAGGTGCTCCTCATGCGATCGGAAGATGCCAGTCTCTGATTCACTGAGGAATGTCTTTATTGTTTGGGCGCCGACCATCTATAGGTTGAATGCGACATTTGTGCTGCATTCAACCCCAAGGCTTTGGTTTGAGCTCTGAAACAAACTCCTAAAAGGGTTGGCATATGGGGGGGGGGTCCCTTGGCTCTGTTTCTTTCCAGGTCTGGACCCTCTCTGTGCACAAGAGGAAAGCTCCTCGCTCACTGAATCTTCCTCTTCAAAAATGGCAATGCCGTCAGATTAGACTCCAGTCTCAACCCTGTCTGATCTGATGCACCCTGGTCCTAGGCCCCGTGACACTTCCCATGGATCCAAAGCCTCCGCTCTGAGGCCCTCGGATTTGAGATAGTGGGAGTCCATTCCTGGATCCAAGGTCTCTTAATCGAGAACTTCATATCCTATTTGGATCCAGACCAGCCACGGATCCGGCTTCCTTGAAGCAGAGTCTTGAGTGTTCCAAGTGTGTGGATGATTGCTTGCCATCGGAGCTGAGGCAGTCTGATCAAGGATTGGTGTCGGATCCCACTATTATTATAGAAGAATCTCCCTCCAGCTCTGGCTTGAGGCAGTCCCCTTCTGCATCCAAGCATAGGAGATGCTACTTGGAGGGGTGGTCCTCAGGATCTCGACTCCATCACCTGCCAAGTCCTCCGCCTCCTCTAGATCCTGTAGGAGTTTGCTCCCTTCTGATATGGACAGGATAATGGAGTCCTTTCTCAAAGCACAGATTGAGTTGGGGCTTCTCGCATTCCCTGTCTATCTGGCCAGGGGTCCATCACCTTCCCTTTCATTAACTTCTCATCTGACCAGGTTAGGTTTGGACTTTCAGGTCCTGGATTGTGCAGGGCTGAGAATGGGGTCCCCAGGGACATTTCCGTTCCTACCCCCATCTGAGTCTCTCACTACTTCTGCTTAGCCTCTTTCTTTCTGGGCAGGTGGAGTCCTGGGCCAGAGTAGTTGCCCCAGAGTCCTTGGGCAGGGGTTCTGCACTTGTTTTTTTCAGGCCGGTCCCTTCCCCTTGGTGCTTAAGCCCTCAACAGCTTGGGGCTGATACTATCTGGAGGCCAGGAGGTGCTGGCCTGCCCTGGTCCTTCTCCGCAGGCAGGCTTTCCTGCCCGTAGAGAGGACTTTTTCCTCCCAGCGAATTTCCTCCCCAGCCTTTCAGGGACCATCCCAGCCTCTCAGATTAGACCACACTCATCCTGCACCAGGTAGGCCCTCTTGAACCAGCCTTCAGGTGGGAGTTGGCCCAATTGGGGTCCCCCCGTCTTCCGAATCCTCCCTTGAGCCAACCCTGGAAGAGATTCCTCAGAAGAAATCATGCAAGAGGCGACATCTGGTCTCCCCTGCTGAGTTGTTCACCGAGGATACGGACCTCGATGAAGGGGACAGGTCTCCCAGATCTCTGCCTGAGGATGTCTCCTTTGGGGACATTTTGGAAATACATAAGCTTTAAGGGCGGTTGATTTTCCCTCCCTCCGCCCTTCGAGGAGTCTGTCTTTCTGAAGGCTTTCAGGATGGGACCATCTATCTCCTAGGCTCTCCCCTACAGATAAGCTTGTAGACCTTATCGCCAGTAGGGCATGGAAGGAGACAGTTACTGTGGAGCCTGTTCTCAAACGTGCGGACACATTCCTCTGTCCTCTTCTGACGAGCAGTTTTGGTTGAAAGACATGCCAGTCGTTGCAATTGTGATAGCTGCCGCCTCCAAAAAAGAGCTGACAGAACAGAGCACGTCTCTCCATCCCCCCCCCCCCCCCCCCCCCCCCAGCTGAGAGTCCTGGGCGATTGACAGGCATGGAAAGCAGGTTTTTGCCTTTGCTACAATCTGTCTGTGGCGGTTAACTATCTGGCACACTTCACATGACTACAAAGGGACTTGGTCAAGGAACTTACCTCATTCCTTTGAGGTACTGCCTGCCTGGGAACTAAGGGTGTCCCCTAAACTATCTGCACTTTCTTCCCTGGCTAATTCATCGATGATGCTAATTGCCAACGTTATGGAAAGAGGCTCTCGAGCGGCCAGCACAGACATTGCTATCCGACGTCACGCATGGCTGTGCCTTTGCAGATTCCTTTAAGGTGTCTTTCACTAATGCCCCCTTCGATGGTTCTACCCTGTTTGGCCCATTGGTCAGAGACTTAACCCCAGTGAGCAGGAAGGCAAGCCCCTTTTGGCTGTGGGAGTCAGATTTTCTATCCCTCAATGCTCCTTTTCCAAGACCCAGCAAGGGGGCAGTAAAATGTGGTTTTGCAAGTCATAGTCTGCCTTTCCAGACTCTCAGGATGAGCCCTCATCCAGAGGTCGGGGAGAGGGTTCTACGGCAGATGCTACCCCAGAGGCAGAGTGGTCCCCAAAATCAGGGCTCCAGATAACCCTTCTCTGAGAAGCCCCAGCAGCGCCCCTGAAGCTCTGCCCAACTCCTCTGGCTGGAGGCATTCAGGGGCCGTTTGTCTTTGCACCCTATGGCCTGGGTAAATATCAAAAGATCATTGGGTTCTAAACATTATTTCTAGGGGCTCTTCTATTCCCTTTTCTCAGTCTCCACCTCCAGTCAGGAGATACCTTCCCGATGCACCACCCCATCACAGGGAGCTAACTCAGAAGTGCTCAAGCTACTTCAGAAGAGAGCCATCCAAGATGTTCCCCCCTAGGACAAGAGAATCTGGAACTTAACTCTCGCTTCTTTTTGGTGCCAAAGAAGATTCCTGGACCTCTTCAGGCTTAATCTCTCTGTCAAGAAGTCAAAGTTCCAAATGGTCACCGTCCAATCCATTGTACATCTGTTGCACAAGTGCAAGGGCGATTGGATGTGCTCCGTGGATCTCCAGGCCGTCTACTATATAAAAATAGACAGGCGCTTTAGGAGACTTCTCCGCTTTTTAGTAGGGGCCAATCACTACCAGTTCAGGACCCTGCCATTTGGTCTCACCACAGCCCCCCCCCAGGTGTTCAAGTGCATGGCAGTGGTCGCAGCTCACCTGAGACTGCAGGGATTCAGGTGTTTCTGTACCTCGACGATTGGTTCCTCACAGCTCCCATGAAACATCTTTGGCCATAGTCTCTCAGTGCCTACTACAGCTGTTCGACCAGTTAGGGATTACGCTGAATCTCCCGAAATTGAACCCAATTCTTTCCAAAAATCTGGAATTCATTGGGATCCAGTTGGACACTGTTAGATTGCAGCACTTCCTCTCCATTGCAAGTAGCTAGTCCGAACCCATGTCTAAAGTCTTCTAAATCAAACTTACCCTCAGGTCCACCGTATTCTCAGGGCCTTAAGGTCCATGGTGGTGGTTATCTAGTTCTACATGAGAGTTTTGCAGTGGACTTCAGTAGTTTAGCAGTCTTCCCTGTATCATCTGATGACAACCCCGATCCGTCTCACTCCAGTGTGCAGGCGTCATCTCCTTTGAGGGATGCAGTCTCCTGACCTTGTCGTAGGCAGACCTTTCTCTCTTCCTCACCCCAGCACCACACTGACCTCGGACGCTTCCCTGTTGGGGGTGGGATGGGGCATTTTCAGGGAAAGATGGTCCAAGGCACGTGGTCTGCCACAGAGGCCAAACTCCATGTCAGTGTTTTGGAAATGAGGGCGGTCCTCCAAGTTGCAAGCCTTTCAGGACTTCCTCCCTTCAGGTTCCATTGCATTTCACATGGACAACATGGCTGTTGTGTTGTACATCAACAAACAGGGGCACACTTTTGTATCTGCTTTGTTGCGAGGCCATAAGGGTGTGGGAATGGGCGATGTACTCTGGGAGCTTTCTCATTGCAATGCATATCCCCAGAGAGTTCAACTTGTTAGCGGACAGACTTAGCAGGGCAATCCCGAGTTCTCACAAGTGCTCCTTGAATCCTTCAGTGGTGGAAGAGATCTTCCTTTGGTGGGGTCAGTCAAGCTGCGATCTGTTTACTTCCCCTCTGAGCCACAAATGCAGCCAGTATTTTTCTGTGATTCCCCTAGACGGGAAATCCCTCAGGGATGCTCTGGTTCACGATTGGCCCCCAGATCTCCTTTATGCCTATCCTCCTTAACCTCTTCTTCCCAGAGTACTTCAGAAAGCTTGTTGCCTCAAGTCCACCTTCATCCTCAGTCTCCTTTTGGCCTTGACAGGTGTGGTTCCCCCTTCTGCGCTGTCATTTGAAGTACCCCCCCCTGCTGGGTACTAGATTCCATTCTGGATTGGATTTCCCATCCCTCTCAGCTTTCGATTCCCAACCTCCAGACGTCTGACAGCATGGTGTATCCACTTCCGGTAATCTTGAAACAGTCCAGGCTGGCTTCCCCTGTCAGGAACATTATTCTGGCCTCTCAGAAGGCTTCCACTCGAAAGGTTTACTCCAGTAAGTGGAAACGGTTCTGTCCTTGGGCTAAGCAGTGTGCAGCCTGGATCCCACTTCAGCTTCCATTTCAGAAATCCTACTCTTCTTTTCTTTGCTCTTTCAGGCTTGGCACTAGCTTCCCTGCTGTTAATGTGCAGTTGGCAGCTTTCTCCAACTTTCATGCTTGCGAGGAACCTACCTTTACCTCTCAATTGTGCAATGCATTTTTGAAAGGGGGTTTTCTGCTCTGACCTCCTGTCAAGGATCTTTCCCCTCTGTGACCTTTCCTTTCTTTTGCAGTCTCGCACAGTCCATTTGAGCCTGCTGCCACATGTGATATCAAAATTTCCGTCATGGAAGATGGCTTTTCTAGTAGTCATAACTTCAGCTAAAAGAGTTTCAGATTGCAGGCTCTTTCTATCAAACTGCCTTACATGTTTTTTCATAAAGACCGAGTGGCTCTGCGAACTAACCCTTCGTTCATGCCAAAGGTTGCCACGGAAGCAAATCAGAACCAGTCAATTCAATTGCCAGTTTTCTTCCCAAATTTTACTAATAAAGGGGAATATGTCTTACATACGTTAGATGTGCATAGGCAGTTACGATTTTACCTGGCTAGAACAAAGGATTTCCGCAGGTCTGACCAGCTATTTGTGGCATTCTCTCTCAACAGGAAAGGTCAGGCGGTTTCCAAAATAACTATTTCCCACTGGATTTCAGCATTTCCTTTGTCTAGTCTTCCAAAGGCTTATTCTTGCCAGGTCCAATCAGAGCTCATTTCACTAGGTCTATGGCTACAACAGCTGCCTATATTGCCAGTCATTCTGTAGATGACATTTGTGCGGCAGCCACCTGGTCTTCTCACACTTTAGTCGCTTACTACAAGCTTGACATCATCTCCAGGAGTAGGGCTTCCTTTGACTCCACAGTTCATTAGCATGTCATTCCATGAGTCTGGCCAGGATTTAGGGTAGCTAGGGACTCTGACCCAAGAGTGAGGAATAGTGATATGGATAACATCAGATAGAGAGTTATGTACTTACTTTAACTAGGGCATCTGTGTTATCCTATGTCACTTTTTATCACTGCCCCTCCCTCCTTCCCCCATATTGTGGGTTCTAGAGGTTGTGGAGATGCCCTATCCTGATGGTCAAGGTCTTCCTTAGCTGCTTTTTAGCTTGGGACAAACTTGATCTGAGAGGTTAGAGGGCAGCAAGGGATCATTGGAGTGGGAGTAGCTCGAGCCTAGAAGCTGTCTATAGGGTTGCCAGCTCTGATCTGATGTTGGATCTAAGACCCAAGAGTAATGAATAGTGACACAGGATAACACAAATGCCAAGTTGCGGTAAGTACATAACTCTTTTTCTTTAACTATGAGATTTTATAGCAGTATAATGTAGAGTAAAAGCATTATCTATTAAGTTCAGTAAAAGTTAAATGCTTATCTTAGTAGCAGATGTTTATGTGAAGCAGATTCAGACGCTGAGTAAATCTAACTTCATATTCTTTGCTCATCCTGCTGTGAGCTTTCATTTTTGTACGTTGCTTAGTTGTTAGCGATGCATATAGATACAACTGTATGACTGCAGTGATAGGGTATCCAAAACAATTGTATTGCATACAAGAAAATTGTTTTGCATGCAGTTTGTATGTAATATGGTTTGCAGTTACTTTTAGTATTGAAAACCTACATTTGCCAAGGGTTTAATAAATGGCTGCATTTCATTGTTTAACGTGTTACTTTATAAATGTTAGTAAACATAAGTAATTATAAAATGGAAAAAATTAGAGATTTTTATGTTCGTGTATTATTCATATGATTTTTTTTTTTTTTTTAACTATTCAGTTCAACATGTCCTGCCTTTGCTAAAACAGCACTCATCCTTCTGTATGTATTGTATCTTATAGGCTGCTGAGAGGCTACTTTTACCTGCCTACACAGCAGTTTTAGACCATGCCCTAATGGAACTGCTGCACATGCGCAAGTCAGTGGGGCAAGATTCACTCCTCTAGGAATCTTAACCTAACCTGCAACTTTAACAGAACATGCTGGAGAGACGCACATGTTTACAGAGATTGCCACTCCTCTGGAATAAACTCCCAGCTGACATAAAACAGAGCTCCTCAATGACCCTATTTTAGCGTAACTTAGACAACTGGATGGGAGACCGAAATTTACCCCAGGAGTGTCACCTATGTCCCTCATGGATAAGGGCAGTCGGTGCGGATCATAGACTCACAGTGCAAATAGAGACCATACAAACTGGTCAGTAAAGGAGCAAGGGTATAACATGGCTAGGCTTATAAATGCCCTAGAGCCAATAGCCTAGTAACCTCCTATGATGTACCTATGATTCTTTTTATTTCTCTGTAGGTTGGTCCTTCCCTTTTTTAAAAATTCTTCTTCCAATTCTTGTATCCGCTTTATAACATTCAGTAATTGTTAAATTTGGTTTAGTTTTTGACTTTCATTATCTAGCAATTGCTCTTTTGGCAGCCCATCCATCAAGCCACAACCCCTTTTTCTTTTTTTGTGCATGGGGTCGAAGTGTCATATTAACAGTGACAGTCATCTAGAGCCAGCTTTCACACAACTTTAAGTTTAGTAGGGTCTTACTGTGTCTAGGCAGTTCAGTTTCTGTATCGTAGCTCAAATGGGTCATTTCCTAAGATTCATTTGCATTCCCAAATGCATCTCTTAAAGTACCCTGTAAGGAATTTCTTAAATCTACAAAATTGTTGCATTCTCAAAACATATGTTCCCAAGTACCCCCTCACTTTCCCATTACACTTCTAGCAATTGCTGTCTAGCTGTAGAAAAAAATTCTGAAATCATCTTGGGGTGTACAAATATCTATATAAAGACTTCCATGCAAGAAATCCTAAATTTTTCTAAATTTTGTTGTATTGTTGTGCGCCATACAAATACTCCTGTTTCTTTATAGGTTGCATTTTCGTTCTCCTTTCAGTCTTTTCTGACCTCTCCTAATTTTTTCTTACAGTTGTCCTCCATTTTTATATGCCCCAACTATCCTCTTTTTAACTGCAGTTTCTGTTCTAGACTATACTATAAACTCAGCCTGAACTGGTCTTTAACATGCCCCCTCTCTCTATTTTCCGTTATCGGTTCCTGTTGGGGAATGCAGTCTCCAACCACAGTCCAAGCTTCTGATTGGCAGCATTCTGCTCTGACTTTTTCTCCTCCCGTATTTGCTCCTAATACCTAGTTTCTCTGCTGTCGCCCCCCCCCCCCCAAAAAAAAAAAAAAAAATTCCAGCACCCTCTTGCCTGTTTTCTATGCCTCTCCCTCTGTTTGCACTCATCCTTATTTCAGATAGTCTGTCTTTCCTATTCCAGTGTTGGCTTAGTTGTCAGAATATTTTCTTTTCTGTAAATATAAAATTCTGTGTGGTGCATTCTGCTTAAGGACCTGCATCAAAATCTTAGTTGTCATTTCTGAACACCACTGCTCCACCCCACTTCAACATCATTTCTTTCCATTTTCGCTTGTAGTCTGCTACTAGTGTTGTGTATACAAGCCTTAAATGTTCATAGATGTGTACAAGGCTAATGGCCCTGGAGCCTTCACAAGCATAGCCTATAGAAGTGCCCTAGCATCTGGCTGCCCCATGTTGGTTCCCAGTGCCTCTATCAAGTAGAGTCATTGGAGTGATCCCCGGGTTGAACTTCCCATTACCCATCCACTCCTCAAGATTTCTCTTGAAGAGGGACAGCGATTTGCTGTGCTTGATATGTATGGAAGTCTGTTTCAGAGCATGGGCAGTCTCTAGGTTAGTAACCTTTCCCTCCGGCATGTTCTGGAGTGTGGTAATGAGGTTGAGGTCTCTGGAGCCTGTTGTGTGGAGGGATTGAGATTTCTTTAGATGTAGCATTTATAGCAGAGCTGGGTCAGACATGGCTTTGTAAGTCAAGTAGAGATCATCTCTAAGTAGGCAATATGAGACGGAGAATAGCTGGAGTATTTTGAGTCTGTCCATGTAGGTGTTTAATGCCTAGGATCGTTTTTGTGAGGTATTTCTTTGGCCTTTCCAGCTCTTGCAAGTGTCTAGTAGGTACATGCCAAATGGGGCATTATACTCTGTGATTGGTCTAATGAGGGAAGAGTAGCGAGAGACTACAACCTCTTTCTTCCTGGATGCAAAATCCCTTGGTAATGAGATGTGCCACATGGAAGGACTTTCTGACCACAGTGGCAATGTGGTAGTCGAAGGAGAGGTTGCTGTCAACCTGTATCCCCAAATATCTTATAATGCCTTCAGTGTTCAGTGGGCTCCCATTGATGTGGTAATTAGTGGGAACTGAGTTTTTACCAAAGAGGATGACAATGCATTTTTTGGCATTAAGCCTAAGACCATGGTTTTGACACCAGTCATTGGTCTCAGTGAGGCCTTTCTGTAGGATCTCTGCATCACTTGGGGAGTTAATAATGGCTGCGAAGTTGGTCAGCCAGAGTTCCTTGGTCAATAGTCTAGATATGAAGGAGTATGAATGGATTATTCGACTAGAAGCAGATAAATATCCAGGTTTTAACAAACAGGTTACCTTAAAACCGGTTTTGAAGCTTAAACAACAAAAAGTGAAGTAGTTTTGTATCAACTATATAGGTTTGGTATATATACTTTTTGGTACTTAAGTCTATGGAGTTTATATGGTGAAATGTTTCTTTAAGGGGTAAAAGGATTAATCACCATTTTAATTGATGTTGATGATAGGTTTGCTGTGCCTTGTTATATGATAAGGTTGTATTTAAGAATGCTGTTTTTATGCATATTGTATGTAAGACATTGAAGAAGGATACTTTTATCTGAAAGCTTTGTTTTATTAAAAGTTTTTACTGTGTGGAGTAGTATTTTTTTCTTGACTGACTCAAAGAAGTCAACCAGGTTGAGCAGGCATGATCTCCCTTTCACAAAGCCAAATTGCGTGGGGTCTTGAGTTTGGAGATTTCCTCTATCTTTGTTAAATCGGGTCCATGATGATGCACTCCATAGCTTTACATATCAGACTCGTCAGGCTAATGGGGCAATAATTCCCAGGGTCTGTAGTCGCTCCCTTTTTATGGAGAGGAATGACTGTAGCAGTGCACCATTCAGAAGGGGCAAAGCCTGAGGTGAGGCTGTTTCTAAACAGAGCACACAGATGTGGTGCCAGTTCGCTTTGTATTTCATGTAGAACACAGCCAGGGATATTATCGGGTCCCATGGAAGCTGTAATCTTGGCCTTGGACAATGCATCTTTAACCTGTGCTGCAGTAATGCTGGGTGCCTGGCATTCTTCCGGTATTGTGATCGGTCCTTTGGGGGGGGGGGGGGGGGTAAAGTTGGTACTGAATCTGTCGGCCAGTATGTTAGCAATATTTGCTGGCTCAGTATAGGAGGTAAACCACAAAAATGTCCAGCACAAAGGGTGAAAGTTATGAACTTGTTTATTTAAGTAGCATAAGAGACCACAAAGCAAACTGGTTTCGGTATCAGCCGTCCTCAGTGCATTAAAACAAATACAAATGCCCAGTCTTTAAATACATGACATCATTAGCATTCGTAAAAATAATTGGTTGACTATATCATTATGACAATTCATTCAGACCAGGTTTAAACAAACTCCCTAGCCTGATAATCCAACCTGATTCCTTGCTGTTTAGTATAGTGTGCCAACCAACTTTAGAAAACTTAGAACCCTGGACCCTGTCAATCACAGAAAATGTAAATCTAGCGGTCTGATGTGTCAAGGTGTGCTTAAATAAGGCATTAGTGGCTCTCCTGTTCCTGATCTCACTGAGGTGCTCAAATTCGGAGCCCCCGTATTCTAGACGTTTGTCCAACATAAAACGCCGAGCAGGAACAGGTAGCCAAATACACATTCCATTCACTGCTACAATTTCTAAAACATAAAATGTCATAAACCTTGGGGATGTTGGAACTAGTAAATGTTTGAGTTTTAAATATGTAGGGGCAAGCGGAACAATGTCCACAAGGAACACATCCCTTAACCCTGTTGCCAGATATGGTGGACTGTTGAAGTGTAGGTGGAACCTTCCATTTGTAGTGACTGAAACGGGAACCTAACGTTGGCCCCCTACGAAAAGAAAAAGAACAAGTAGAGGACAATATGCCATTAAGTTTGGCATTGGCCTTTAGGATATCCCAATGTTGCTTGATAACCCTCTTGAAGGTTTGGAAATTTCTACCAAATGTGGTTACCAGTCGTATAGGTTGTTGTGCATCCCTGTCTATATCCGATTTTTTTTATACTGTAGCAGCTCCACTCTGGATTGTTGTCTAACATGATCCCTAGCCTGACAAATATCTTTATATCCCCTCTGGATAAACCGATTATGCATATCCTGTTTAAACCGATTATGCATATCCTGTTAAAACCTAGCATGGGTCTCCTGAGTAGAACAAATGTGGCGCATCCTCCGGGTTTGAACTCCGAGGACATTTGTGCCAGTATATTCTTGAAGTTGACCAAGAGCATGAAATCCTTGAGGACTAACGTCTGGTATTTTGAGGCTGTTTATGGCCTATAAGGTCAGAGGGATATCTCCCCGTGGACTCTGGGACAGGATCCAACCATGGGTCAGTATGATGGATGACACCTTGTTGGATGAATGGGCTCAGGCCCAACATAAAGCCTCAATGATGTTTGCTGAAACTCTTATCCCCCACTATGAAAGGACCATTGATAAATTTTGTGTTGAAGTAACATCCAGTTATGAGGAGATAAAACAGTTTGAGGGGGGAATCTTTTTTTCTCCAAGCATTTCAACCAACTAGCCAAGGACCTGTTGGTCCTTGAACAACAACTGAAAAATAGAAATTTACATATGTTTGACAGAGAGGTGATGGATTATGAAAGGGGCAAACCTTTTTGGGTTCAACAGAAAAATGTTAAGTTTGCAGACTCCGATAGAAAGAAATCTGGGCCAAACAGGAAAAGACCACGTTGTATATTAGAAAAGGGTCCTACTGAACCCAGTGGCACATCAGGGGACGAGTCTTCTTCAGCCACAGACATTAATTTCACCCCTCTTTCTGATTCTCCCATTGCTAAAAGACGTCCTAGCAATGACCCCTTAGGGGGGTAGACGTAAGGGTGGGAGGAAACGTAGGGAAAATAAACAACCTACAACTGTTGTTGGACCTGATAATACCCCATTAGGTTTGGAAAACAATGTACACAATATTTCTAGCCATACTTTGTCAGAAAGTGAAATAGTTACCTAATAGAGGACTGAATTTTGTGCCTGGCTTTTTTGTTTATGAAAATACATTGGTGAACGATGTTTTAAATTTCTGTCGTTTATTGAATTTACGATTTTTTTTTTTTTTTGGGATACTGAAAATACTCAAACATCTACTGATCTTCAGTTCCACAGAAGCAATTTTGTTCCACCTATGGATGCAAATGTGAGCATTTTTAAAGATTGTGTGTTAAAAGATTTACACTTTAACCAATCCCTTATGCCAAATATTAATAATAATCTAAGTCTGAACAACTAGCTATGCAACAGTTGATAGCCTGACAGGATCTGGTCATATTATGGACTGATAAGGGAGGCGCAATTGTAATCGTGGACTGGGAAAAATACTTGGCTGAGGGGGAGAGGCATTTGGGGATGGACAATTCTACATGGGTATGCCATTAGACCTGATATCACAATTCAAGAAAGAAATTGATAACTTTCTTAATCTGGCTTTGGAGGAGGGCATTTTCAATAAAAATTGTGTACCATCTAACAGTTTCTGACCCCCAATCTCAATATCTGTATCTCCTACCCAAAATTCACAATAATTTGTCAGTCCCCCTGGTAGATCTATAGTCTCTGGACTGGGATCATTGACTGAACCCCTGTCTGCCTATTTAACAAAATATTTACCATCTCTGTTGCTCCTAGTTTGTGCTAGAATTCAGGACACAACCAATTTTTTTACAGATCATTGAGAACATGCAATTAGAGCCTAAGTGGCTAATGTGCACTTTGGATGTGTCCTTATTATATACTAGCATTCCACATTGGGCCGGGCTTGAGGCGTTGCAGTTCTGGTTGGATCAGGCCAACATCTATCCCCCTGGTTTCAATACATTTTTGGTATGTTTAACTGAACACGTATTGACAAAAAAATGTTTTACTTTTTTGGCAAGTCAAGGATGCAGCCATGTGTCCCCATTTATGCACATCTGTTCATGGGCTGTATTGAACATCAGCTTATTTATGATGTTCTTCATTCCACATTGCTGCAGTCCTAACTATTGGGTAGTCCGCTGTCCAGTCGGCCCGAATACCAAAGTATATGGCTGACGTCGGTCAAGGCGCATTAGACTGACGTCAGAACGTCAGGGTACTAATGCGCATGACCGACGTCATATCCTCAGTCTTTTTTGCCGCATGGTCCGATGCAGAAGCAGTTTTGCGAGTGCAGGTTGGCGTTCTGAAAGTTTCTGAAGTCAGAGTTTCAGACCGAATCAAAGTTGGCTAAGTACCCCGTTGGGAATATTTTGGTTTTTTCTTGCCTCAGTATTTAACCGGATGTCAGAAAAAGTGAATAACTGTATTTCTTGTGGGAAATAGATACCTCATAGGGATTACCATACTTTGTGTATACCTTGTTTAGGGCCTGAGCACGACGTTGTTGGATGCCGCTCTTGTGCTAGATTTAACAAACGCACTATTAAGAGAAGGTTAGACTGTGCCAGGTTAGTGTTTGGGAAGCGTTGTAATTATAAAATGCCGCCGGATGCTCCGGCCGCTTCGTCAAAAAGCGCAAGGACAAAGCAGCGAAGCCTAGAGTGGAAGAACCGACAGTCCCGGACGTCGGTTCTTTAGAAGGCTCAGTGGAGCCGGAGGTTCTGCCAGGAGTTTCTTTGGAGTCTCAGGGAGAAACTTTACTGTTACAGGATGTGTCCTCTCAGGAAGTAGGCCAGGCTGAAGGGGCTTCTCAGGTGGCTGTTCTTCCCTCTCTTCCTAAGGTGGTTAGGGCCTCCCCTTCTGTTTCCAAGGCTTCTTTAAGAGGCAGGCCTAGTTTAGCTTCAGTGGGGGTTTCTCCGAGTGTTTCAGGGTCTTTGCCTAAGAAGCATATGCTAAAATGGCAGAGGATTTGATTACTATGATTAGAGGTTCTATGCCCCTCCTGATAAGAGGCCTAGGGTGGAACCTGAGTTTGAGAGTTTTGAGCAATGTTCGAGGCTTCTGAGTCTTGGCTGAAGACTTGCAGGAGTATCCTCTTTATTCTGATTCTGATGTGGATGATTCTACTCCTTCAGCTTCGCCTCCTGAGGATTTTTCATTTTCAGAGACTCTGCATTCCATGAGGGAGCATTTTAAATGGGAAGGTCAAGATTTCTCTGATTCCAGGAAGAGGCTTAGGGAATTCTTGTTTTTACCCCAGCATAGGCCTTTAGCTATACCTCCTGTTCTGAATGTGGTAGAAGATGTTTTTGCAGAGGCTTCCCTGAATCCTGATTCTTTGCCTCCTGCCCCAGTTAAACCGGATAGGTACTATAGGGTGCCTGAAGCCCATAAGTATCTTTTTAAGAGTCCTAGGGCAGACCCGGAAACTGTCTCTCAGGGGCCTAAAGGTGTGAAGGCTTCTGTTAAAAATCCTGTTCCTCCTGATAAAGAGGCAAGGGCTTTGGATAGATGGGGAAAGAAAGTGTATACTTCTTCCACTTTAGCCATGAGGGCGTTGAATTGTCAGTTTCATATGTTAAAATATCAGAATTATCTCCTTTCACAATTGAAGTCTAAGGTGGATGCTCTGGCTGAAGGTATTGAGTGTAAAGAGTTGCAGGATTTAGTTCATGTGTCTGAGCAGGTGGGTAAGCATTCCTTGCAGTGTGGTTTTGATGCTGTGCAGGCCTCCTCGAGGGTAGCTGCCACTGGTTCTGTTCTTCGTAGGCACGCCTGGTTGAGGGATCAAAATTTAGCTGAGCATGTTAAGACAAGGATTTTGGATGCTCCTTTACAGTCTGATGTGTTGTTTGGTTCGCCTGTGGAAGCAGTTTTAAAGAAAATGGAGGACAAGGCTAAGTCTATGCAAACTGTTAAGGATTTTTTGCAGGTGCAGCCTCCGAAGTTTAGTAGAAATTGGCCTACTAAGGGATGGACATTTCCTGCTTATGATTCCCAGTCTAGGGGTAGGTCTAGACGTGGTAGGGGCAGAGCTCAAGGTTCTTTTAGGCCTAGAACAGGGAGTTCACCTGCTCAGACTTCTGGTGAGGGCAGGGGTCAGTCCTTTCGTAAACAGACCCAATGACCTGCCTTTTCAGCTGCCAGTACATTCTCGCCTGGCAGCACCTTTGGGAGGAAGGCTGTCTCTTTTCAAAGAAAATTGGGATTTAATTACCCAAGACAGATGGGTTCTGGATATCATTCACCACGGTTACAGGTTTTATTTCCATACCTTGCCTCCTTTCAAAGGCATGCCAGACATTCCTCCTCTACAAAGAACAGAGGCTCACAAGCAAATTTCTCTGTTGCTCAAAATAGGGGCCATTCAGCCAGTTCCGGTGCCCGAAAGGGGCCTAGGATTTTATTCTCGCCTGTTCCTAGTACCGAAGAAGGGGAACACGTGGAGACCAATTTTGGATTTATCTATCCTCAACACTTATCTGGACATTCCCAAGTTCAAAATGTTGACGTTACAACAGCTTTTACCTCTGCTGGGCAAAGATCACTGGATGGTAACTTTAGATCTCAAGGAAGCTTACCTTCATGTGCCTATAAGACTAAGTTGCAGGAAGTATCTGCGTTTTCGAGCTGGAAATTCTCATTATCAGTTCTCTGCATTGCCCTTTGGCTTATCTACTGCCCAGAGTATTCACAAAGGTTCTGGCTCCAGTGATAGCTTACTTCAGGCTAAAAGGAATTCAAATCTATCCTTACTTGGACGACTGCCTGATTCTGGCTCAAGAAAAGGAAGACCTTCTACAGCATTTGGAATATGTGATAGCAGTGCTAAGATGCCTAGGGTATTCTGTGAACGAAATAAAGTCCAGTCTAGTATCCTCTCAAGACATGTGCTTTCTGGGTGTGAGACTGAATACAGCAGCCCAGATGGCCTTTTAACCCCGGACAAACAAAAGAATCTTTCCAGTTACTTCCATCAACTATCTCTTCAGTCCGGGCTGACTGCAAGGACAGTCCTTCAAGCCTTAGGGTTCATGGCATCTTGTATTCTGGTGCTTCCCAATGCCAAACTGCATATGAGGAAGCTGCAATGGTATCTCAAAATGTATGGACACAGCACTGCCAGGATTTGGACACTGTCATTCAAATAATACCTTGCATTCAAAAGGAATTTTTGTGGTGGGCTCAGGAATGTCACCTAAACAAGGGACTCTCTGTGACCCGGCCAGAGGCGAGTCAGATTCTAACGACAGATGCCTCAGACATTGCTTGGGAGCTCATCTAAATGGAAAGTGGATACAAGACAAGTGGCCTGCCAGACTACAGCATCTACATATCAACATGAAAGAGATGTTAGCAGTCCAGTTTGCATTAATGGCTTTCAAGGAGTTACTTCTTCCAGGGCAGGTGTTGATTCTAACAGACAACACAACTGTCATGTGGTACATCAACAAACAAGGGGAACACATTCTTACCCATTGTGCAGGCAAGCAATGATTTTATGGGAGACTGCGCTCAGCTTGCAACTAACTCTTCAGGCAAGGTTTCTGCCGAGCACTGAACTCCTTAGCAGAACTGTTAAGCAGTCAACTCATGGATCCCCACGAGTGGAAACTGTGTCTTCATGTATTTCAAAATTGACAGTGTCATGGGGAACTCCAGACATAGATCTGTTCGCTTCTCCACTAAACCACCAGCTGCCAAAGTTTTGCACAAAGAGGTTTCATCACACAGCTTGGAAAGTGGATGCTCTTTCTTTCAGTTGGAAAAATCTTCATGTGTATGCTTTTCCACCTCTGCCTCTTCTCCCAAAGGTGCTTCTAAAGGTCAGACAAGACAAGCCAAGGATGATTTTAATAGCTCCAGATTGGCCTCGGCAGCACTGGTACCCAT
The DNA here is from genome assembly GCF_019279795.1 of Protopterus annectens. Classification (NCBI taxonomy): domain Eukaryota; kingdom Metazoa; phylum Chordata; order Ceratodontiformes; family Protopteridae; genus Protopterus; species Protopterus annectens. The sequence goes on from NC_056736.1 coordinate 602,718,764, forward strand.
TACTGAGGAGTCTGGTAAGGAAGCCTCCATGGCCTTTACCCTTGATTCCACACCTGTTGTCTCAGAGGGACGGTCACCTGCTCAATGTCAAGCTTCACTCTCTTCATCTAACAGCCTGGCATATTCTGTTTTGAAAGACAGCAGGTCTCAACTTCCTCAACAAGTTTTAAAGGTGATTATGGAAGCCAGAAGACCTAGTACAAGGAAAGTGTACGCAGAAAAATGGAAGAGATTTTTATTTTGGACTGCAGCAAAGAATTTGGAGATTTCTGAGCCTAATTTGAGTGTGGCTCTTCAATATCTTACTGAGTTATTGGACAAAGGTTTGTCTTTCTCTTCCATTAAGATTCATGCTGCAGCAATTTCAGCTCACTATGATTGTGACCCACCATTGTTTTCACATCCTTTGTTCAAGCAATTTCTTAGAGGGGCAAAGAATATAAGACCCCCACGTAGAGCTCCTACTCCTGCTTGGGATCTCAATTTTGTGTTGGAGAAACTTACTCTACAACCTTTTGAGCCTGCGGCTACTGTTGAATTGAAATACTTGTCATGGAAGACTGCTTTTTTGTTGGCCATTACTTCTGCAAGAAGGGTTTCTGAGTTGCAGGCCCTTATGGCGGTTGAGCCTTTTTTGATTTTTCATAAGGATAGGGTATCATTACGTACTAATCCTTCCTTTATGCCTAAGGTGGTTTCTAGTGTGGCTTTAAACCAAACTATTCATTTGCCTACTTTTTATGCAGATCCCCAAAATAAAGGGGAAAAGATTTTGCACACTTTAGATGTACACAGGCAATTGCGTTATTATTTAAGCAGGACTAAGGATTTTAGGCAATCTCAGCAGTTGTTTGTTTCTTTTGCTTTGAGTTCGCAGGGCAAGCCTGTGTCAAAACAAACTATTTCTAGATGGATTGGGTTTTGCATTGCATTTTGTTATTCCCATCATGGCAAGGAGATTCCAGCTGGGGTTAGGCCTCATTCCACTAGGGCTACTGCCACTTCAACAGCATTTCTTAGGGGGGTGGCAACTAAGGATATTTTGGAGGCAGCTACTTGGAGTTCAGTGCATACTTTCTCTAAGCATTATCACCTTCCTCTCTACTCTAAGTCTAGGGCTGGTTTTGCCACAGCTATTTTGCAAGGCATGTTGTCAGCTCCTGCTTCCTTATGATTTGCCAGCCTCCCTTACCTCTGCTTTGGGATTCTACCCAATAGTTAGGACTGCAGCAATGTGGAATGAAGAACATAGTACAGTTTTGTACCTACCATAAATGTAGATGTTCGAGGATCCACATTGCTGCAGTCCAATTTACCCTCCCTCCTTCCCCTCTGTGTTTAGGGGTGGTTGTGTAGGTGAGGTTGTATTCTGGTAATTTTGTATATATTGTACATATTTTTGGTGCAGGTATGTTTGGAGTTTTTTGGTTTTGGCCTTGTCTTTTTAGGGTCTTCTGACATCTGGGGCAAGAAAAGACTGAGGATATGACGTCGGTCATGCGCATTAGTACCCTGACGTTCTGACGTCAGTCTAATGCGCCTTGACCGACGTCAGCCATATACTTTGGTATTCGGGCCGACTGGACAGCGGACTACACAATAGTTAGGACTGCAGCAATGTGGATCCTCGAACATCTACATTTATGGTAGGTACAAAACTGTACTTTTCACATAACCTATTTCTTCAGGAAATTGACATCTGGTAGCGCTACTTGGATGATTGCTGGATGGTGTGGAGGGGATCTACCTTTTTTGTTGGAATGTGTTGAATACCTTAATCAGAATAAATGGGGTATTCAGTTTACTTTAAATTCCAGTAAAGAATCTATCACTTTTCTAGATGTGAAGATTACTAGGAATTTTGATCACACCCTCCAAACGGAGGTGTATAGGACATATCCCCAGTATAATACATTACTGTATGCTGGCAGTCACCCCCCCCCCCCCCACATCATCCGCAATATACCCAAGTTGCAATTTTTGAGGATGCGCCGCATTTGTTCTACTCAGGAGACCCATGCTAGGTTTGAACAGGATCTGCATAATCTGTTTATCCAGAGGGGATATAAAGATATAGGTCAGGCTAGGGATCGGGTTAGACCAACAATCCAGTATAAAAAATCTGATATCGAAAGGGATGCGCAACAACTTATACAACTGGTAACCACGTTTGGTAGAAATTTCCAAACCTTTGAGGGTTATCAACCAACATTGGGATATCCTAAAGGCCAATGCCAAACTTAATGACATATTGTCTTCTACTTGTTCTTTTTCTTTTCGTAGGGGGCCGACTTTAGGTTCCTGTTTCAGTCATTACAAATGGAAGGTTCCGCCTACACTTCAACAGTCCACTATATTTGATAATAGGGTTAAGGGATGTGTTCCTTTTGACATTGTTCCGCTTGCCCCTACATATTTAAAACTTAAACATTTACTAGTTCCAACACCCCCCCAAGATTTATGACATTTTATGTTTTGGAAATTGTAGCAGTGAATGGATTGTGTATTTGGCTACCTGTTCCTGTTCGGAGTTTTGTATGTTGGGACAAACGTCTAGAATACGGGGGCTCCGAATTTCTGAGCACCTCAGTGAGATCAGGAACAGGAGAGCCACTAATGCCTTATTTAAGCACACCTTGACACATCAGACAGCTAGATTTACATTTTCTGTGATTGACAGGGTCCAAGGTTTTAAGTTTTCTAAAGTTGGTTTGCACACTGGATTTTCAGGCTAGGGGGTTTGTTTAAACCTGGTCTGAATGAATTGTCATAATATATTCAACCAGTTGTTTTTGTGAATGCTAATGTCATGTATTTAAAAATTGGGCATTTGTATTTGTTTTAATGCACCAAGGAAGTCTGATGCCGAAACCGGTTTGCTTTGTGGTCTCTTATGGTACTTCAACAAGTTCATAACTTTTACCCTTTGTGCTGGACCTTTTTTTGGTTTACCTACTGCCTGCATGGTTTGGTCCGTACACATCCAAACGTGCGGGTGTATGTGTGTTTCAGTATAGGAGGTACCATTGTGTAGCAACTCTGAGCAAACCTGGGTATTGCCGTGGAGGTTCTTGATAGAACTGTAGAAGGCTTTGTGAGTGTTCTTAGTGTCTGCCGCAATTCTGCCTTCATAGCTGGCTTTGGAGGGTTTGGTGAGGGATCTCAACTTTTTGTTGAGGATAATAAGGGAAATTCTCCAGTCTTGGGACTTCAACTTTTTCTGCAACAGTTACTTCCTTGTGTTGTAAAGTTTATTAATGGCAGGGGAACCACCAGATTGGCTTCCTTTTTTTGGAGAAGAACATCGTGATTCTGTTGAGTATGGCTAGTTCCATGCATTTATGTACATGTTCGTACAGTGCATTGGTGTACGATTCAGCAGCCATGCAGCTATTTTCCATTGGCATGGGTGCTGTAAAGTTACCCACCTCTGTTTTTAGGACCCCAACGTCAGCTTTGGAGAGGTTTGTCAAGGTGGTTACCATTGCGGAGGGGTGTGGGTGAGATGTGGATTTCCATGGTGATTAGTTTATGATCGGATCTGACCAGGGAGGGATTGACTATTGATTTAGAGCAACGGTTGCCCATGTTAGTAATAACCAGGTCAAGGATGTTGGTTCCTCTAGTGGAGGTCAGAATGAGCTGGTCCAGGGCATTGGAATTGATTAATTCCAGTAAAGCGTTGGGCCAGTGTATTGGTGCTTGAGTAGTTTTCTCAGTTGCTGGAGGGGTAGTTGAAGTCTCCTAGTATTAGAGTGTTGGGTTGGACGTTGATAGATTCCAGGATGCTTAGGAACATGGAGTGAGAGACTAGGGACATGGTTAGGGACTTATAGCAGGCTATGACCTGGATCGCCGTTTTATCCAATGTTAGTTGTACCTGAAGTATCTCAGATGTGTTATGCTGGGCTACTAGTCTGGAAATGTGCATATCCTTTATGAATATGGAGACACCACTGCCTTAGGAACTTCGGTCCATGTTTCAGGCCCGAAAAATGTGGAATGAGTTATAGCCTGGTTGCGCAAGGGTGCTTTCTGCCATTTTTAAACCAGGTCTCCATTACAGCAGAAATGCCGATGTTCTCCATTTTGAGGAGTGCTTCGAGTGAGTGCATCTTGAGATTTAGACTTCTAGCATTGAGCAGCATAACCCTCAGATTGCATTTATTTGTAGTTGTTACTGTGGTAATTTGGTCTTTGGAACACCACCTAAAAAAAGGCACTATAGGGGTAGCAAGAGCCTTAGCTAGTACGTGGCACCCCAGGGGTGACAGATGAAGGGCATCTCTGGCAAAGCATTGAGGTCTGTCGAACATGTCATCCCAAGCAGACAGATACTGGAATACTGGATCCCCTTAGAATTACACCAGAAATTTAGCCAATTGTTGAAGTCGATAATTTTTTGTTTGTACTGCGGTATCATTCTGTGTGGAGTCTGCATGTCCTCCCCCGCAGTTGGGTAGCGTTCGAAAGACATGCGTGCGTAAATGGGCGTGCCTTTGTTGAAGATTGAGCATTGAGCTGGCACCACGGCGTTTCGTAAAAATCTACTGCCAATCATTAGCGGGCTGGAGTTCCGCTGTGGCGACCCCTTACCGGAAAAAGCCAAAAGACAAACAACAACAGCGGTATCATTCTGGGTGACGATAGGATACTGCTCAGGGCTAAGGTCATGCCTGCCTAGGCCACATAATCCGAGAGATCCACCATGTCTCTCCATGTAGTCCAGGAAGGTGCATCTCTGGTCATTCACACCCACATGGACAATGACAGTCATACTTCCACTTGTGGAGTGACCTGAGTGTGCTGTGTGTCAGATTCTGGCACCTGATAGACAGCTGACTGTTACCTTTTCCTTATTCAACCTAGTGAGTGGGACATCTGTGTGCCTCACTATTGAGTCACCTATGATTAGCGTATTGGGCAAAGTGTTTAGCCTTTGGTTGAGGGGCACACTTTTGAGGTGAGCTGTGTGTCCTATGGTTTGTGCTGTGTTGTGGTGGTTGAGTGTGTTTCTGTCTTGGAGGTGTGTCTGCTGTTTGGGTAAATTTCTATTGAGACTCTCCGCGAAGGTGGGTGTATGGTTTGTGTTTTTATGTGAAAGCTATGATGATGGGTGTTCTGGAGGGCTACGTGTTCCATGTGGTGTGGTGCAGGTGTTTACCTTCTCATGACCAGCTAGTGCAGTCTTGGCTGGAGAATTCATAGCTTACAGTTTGGTGATTGTAAGTGCATCTCTCACAAGTCGGAGTGTTGGTAGGTAAGAGGAGAGGGTTGTCTGTGTACATGAGGCAGTTGCTACACTGCCTCAGAATGCTCAAGTGTACACCAAGTTAATAGGAGAAAGGACCGGGAACTGCCCTTTAATCATGCCAGGAAGGGTGGCTGTAACTTCTAAATACTGGAGCTATTTCCGTGAAGAATGACTAGTGCTGATGGCACTTAGGTGAGCTACAATAATTGCTACAAAAACCTATTGAAGTACTAAGAGATTAAGTTTTTTTGAAGTGCAAGAGAGAGAACTAGCAAAATCTAAGGGAAAAACTGAAGAGCAGACTTTCTGGCACCAGTAATAGTTTACCTCGGCTCAGTGCCACTGTGTGGAGCTTAAACGAGCACAAACCCATGTAAAAGCGGTCTTTTAAACCAGAAAGTTGAAAGGAATGGAAAAACTGCCAAACTACAATTTCTGGGCCGGAAACCACTCCTCTTATGGTAGATAGGCTGTCTAGTGCTTACCACTCCCACTGATGAGCTAGAAGGCTTCCCTCCAACACAGAAAGGCTTGGGGCTTAGAAGCTTACACACAGTCCTGGATACAGCAAATCTTTATCTGGACTACACTAATTATAGGAAAGGTGGGAAAGAAGCTCAGAACTTTTTTTTTTTTTTTTTTTTTTTTTTTTTATATACAGAAAAGCAGCTAAAACAGCAGTAAAAGCAATTCAAATGGAGGGCAGGCTAGCACAGTTGAGTGCGTAGCAATATTTAAGCAAATATAGTTTAAATAAATGCAATTAAATTAAGAAAATGACTAAAAACAAGTGCAGAAAGCAGTAAATTAGGGGGGGAAATAAAATGGAGGCACTTTGTAGTATCAGAAAACAATGCCAGCAAAATATATAAATAATTCAGTCAAGCAAAAATTAAGACAGTGCAGAACTCTGGTTAAAAAGTGCCAAAAAATAAACTTATAAGCTCTATATTTCCAGATTGCTTGAGAAGCGCACACAATCAGAAAACAAGGAGAGTCTAACAATGTTATGCAGGACTTTATGGAGAGAAGGTTTTGTTAAGGGTTTGCCCACAAGAGTGTAGACCACAAATTACTTAAATGTAAAGTAACTCGCCTGAAGCACAAGTGCTAAGATCAAAGCTTAAAATGCTTAGAATAACAGATAAATGAATTAGGCTACTAACAAGCAGTATTAAATGCAGCAGAATAAAAGCACTCTAACACTTAACAGCACACAGCAAAAATAAGGTAATAAAGTATGAACAGAATTACAGTAAAAGCAGATGATTAAAGTGTACAATGTTGTTAAGTGGAGAGAGAGGAAACATAAGTGTTCAAAGTCAAAGAAGCAAAGGGGTAGTCCTGCCCAAATCTCACTGCACTATGTTGAGTGATCAAATGAAATTGGACTGGGAGCAGTGACCAAGATCAGATTTACACAGCAGGGGCGGGCAAATCCAAAGCCACCAAGTTTAAGACTACAAGAACACTTGGGAGGGAGGGTGGGAAAAAAAACTATGCAGACAACAACAAAGGAGAGAGACAATAGAGCAAATATATAAATACAGTACAGTGCAAACTGAGTTGCAAAAAGTGTACTTAACAGTTTGGAATATCAGATGGGAAAAGATTCTAACTCTTGTCACAGTCAGGATTGGAGTTCTAATGTTTCTCTTTAAATTTGGCAGTCCGTAAACCACCTTTTTCTGTAGGGCATACCTCTCAACTGACTGGATATTTGCAGAATGGCAGGATTTATGCCTTTCTGTTCCTTATAAAAAGTGTTTTTTTTTTCTGGCAAATCACTGAGGGATGAAGTCACTAAATAAAGATATGCATTTGAGTTTTGACTTCACATCCTTCAGGAAGTGCATGCAAATCCTGTTATTCTAACAACTTCCAAAGTTTATAAGACCAATACTTAAAACCTGTCCCCATGTTTGTGCCTTTGCCCCCCTCCCCCCAATTATTTCAGGCTTTGTCCAGATTTATTACTTTTAAGAGGTTGAGAGGTATGTTGGTGAAGAAACAACTTTTCCTACTTAACTCTCTCCCTCTTTCCCTCCCAAATTCCTTCAGTTCTTCTTTAATTATGGTCCACAGCTTCTTCTCTGGTTGGTTCATAGACAAGTACTAGGTTAACTGCCTTTGCTGGCCATTTTAATCCTAGTCTATTTCTCTGTGTTTGGGGAAAAAAAAAACTGTCCCATTTGGTTATAGATTGGCCTTCTCCATCCCATGGCCTACAATTGTATATGTATTATCCCTAATGAGAATAATGGGAGGCATACCATAGGTAATTTGAGGAGACCCAAGCATGGAACAAACCATTTAGGAGATGCCTCTGTCCATTTTCAAGTGTGGATAGGAAATGGAGAATTTACCCCAGGACTGCCCCCTGTAGTACTGATGGACAGACGCAGCTCCTAAGTGGTCATTAAGGTTAATACTTAAATGTTAAGTTGTCAATCTCGCCTTCATTCTTGCTGGATGGGTTCGGAGCCGATCCTCGGCTCTGACTCGGCCAATACTAAAGCTCGAGAGCTATTTTTACCGGCTCGAGGCTCCCCTATATCCCACAATGCTAGGCGGTAAATACCCAGATCTCGTTTGCCGCTTTAGCTACGAGGTGCTTGTTTCTACCGGCTCTGCAGGTTAGTGACTTTTTATAGTTGTAAAACTTCAAAATCCCCTTAATTTTTCTTAGAATAGTTTCTTAACAGTTTATTGGTTATCTATCCCTAGTTTCCTTCGGGTTCCCCTAATTGTTTTTCCCATTTATCCCCGGTTAATTTCCTTAGGCCTTCGGGCCCTCCTCCCTTCCCCTTGGTCATACTTATTGTGGGAGTGGTTGGATTATTTTCCCCTTTCTTTAAAGGTGTGTCTGTGTTTCACAGTTCTTTAGGATGTCTAAAGACTTTAAGGTCTCGGGCTTTAAGAAGTGTGACTCGTGCTGTCAGAAAATGTCTCTGACAGACGGTCACACTTCTTGTGTATATTGCCTGGGACCTTTGCACCTGCAGGACTCTTGTTCTGTCTGCCACGCTTTCAGTCCAAGAGTCCTGCAGGAACGCAAAAATAAGTTAATACTTCGAGGCTTATTAAAGCTTGAAGGCTCCCTGACCCAGATCGCATCAGGAAAACCTTCCAAGCCTTCCAAGGCGTCGGCTCCAGCTTCGGAGCCGTCCGCTGGTGGTTCTAAGGCTGCTTCGACATCGACTCTGTCTGGAGCCGATGTTTCGAAGACTAAAACGGTTACCTCGGCTCCGGCTGGAGCCGAGAGGTCCGAGACTCAGATGGCTCCAATAGTTTTGTCGGAGCCATCTACTAGAAAGAGGTCTAGATCCCCATCCATTGGCTCTATCCACTCGGCCCCGGGATCTCCACTATTATCAGAGAGGAGCCGTAGGTCCCACTCCTCTCGGTCCTCCAGACTGTCCGACCATGACTTAGAGAGGGTGGTGAGCAGACTTCTCAAGTCTCAGGCACTGGCCCAAATACTGCATAGCCCTACCCAACGGTCAGTGGCTATACCCATCCCTTCCTCAGTTCCTCCTCCGATTCCCATGAGTACGGAGCCGGAGCTTCTCGGAGCCATGACTGTCGGTGCGTCGGAGCCGATACTTCCACTTTCGGCTCCGTCGTCGGCTCGGATCTCCTCCTTGGAGGGATCTGGGCGCCGGGCTTCCCTCGCCGACTCCGAGGGGGCGAGTGGCATCGGACCCTTGTCCGAGCCCGTTCTCCCTCTCGGAGCTTCGGCGCTGGTGCGCTCGGCCCCGATATCGGCCTCGGAGCCATCCCTTTTGGTGCCGGGAGGAGTCCTCGTCTCTTCGGAGTGGGGATCTTCGGCTCCGCCTGATCGGGGCGCCTTCGAGGTCATGCAGAGCGTGCTAGACCTGGTGTCTGCTCCACGGTCGGCTCCCTCAGCTCCTTCCTCTACAGTGCCTGCGATGGTCTCTACCCACCCTCTCATCCCAGACCATAGAGAGCCAACGTCTCAAGTTTCCCCACTGGGAATATCCTCCTCTTCCGAGGCTTCTCCTAATCCTTCAGGGAACCCCCTCGGAAGAAACAATGCAAGAGGAAGCATATTGACTCCCTCGAGTCTATCACCTCGGATACCGACTTGGATGAGTCTGAAGGGTCCCCACGGTCCTCCTCTGAGGATGTCTCTTTTTTCAGACATCCTTGAGATCCTTAAACAGAGGGGGAACTGGTCCACCCTTAACCCTTTAGAGGACGAGGACGAGTCGGTCTATCTTGAGGCTTTTGGCTCTAACCCTTCCACCTCCTGGGTATCTCCTCCCTTTGACCCCCTCATGGAAGTGGTGGCAAGGAAGGCGTGGACAGCCCCTGATACGGTGGAACCTACCCCACGAAGGCCGTCCAAGTTTATTACAGCTCCTTAGGACAAAGAATTCTTATCCAAGGGCGTCTCTGTTGATGCTATGGTGGTGGCCGCAGCCACTAAGAAGGAATTAGCTGATCCTTCGGTACCTATCTGTCCTCCTAATAAGGAATCTAGGAATATGGATAGGTACGGTAAGCGGATGTTCTCCTCAGCGACCTTTGCTATGCGTTCGCTGAACTACTTGTGTCACTTCACCCGTCTTCAGAGAGATATGATCAAGGAAATGGGTGATGCTTTGCAGGATCCAACAACTGAGGGGTTTCGAGATGAAATGAACTCCCAGTTGGCAACCCTGAATTCAATTGTCAACTCCTCCATGCGGCTTCTTTCTTATGCGGCCGATGGGGCGAGTAGGGCCGCTGGCACAGGTGTAGCTTTACGACGTCATGCCTGGATGCGGCTTTGTAACTTTGCGGACCCTTTCAAGGCGTCCTTCACCAATTACCCTTTTGATGGTACAGCGTTGTTTGGACCTCAGGTGAAGGACACATTGACTAGGTGCGAACAGGATGGCAAGACTCTCTCTGCCGTGGGAGTCCAGTTTTCTACCCCTTCTAGACCGTATCCCAAGGGTCAGAACGGGGGGGGGGGGAATGTGGTTCCGCAAATCACAGGGAGTCTCGCCTGATGCACGGAGTCGGTTCCCCTCTAGAGGCAGAGGGGGGAACAACAATAGACGCTGCCCTAGGGGCAGGGGGGGGTCCGCAAAATCAAGGTAGCAGAGAGACTCTCTCTGACCAACCTTTTCAGCATCCCTGAGAAGCTGCCCGACTGTCCACCTTCTGAGGCAGTCGGGGGAAGGTTATCACTGTATCCAGAAGCCTGGCTTTCCCTCACTCAAGATAAATGGGTACAGTCGATTATATCCGAGGGTTACAAAATTCCCCTTGTCCACATCCCTTCTCAACCAAAAGGGCTCCTTCCAGACGTTCCACCCGGTCTAAGGGAACAAGCAGCGCTAGAAATGTCAAAGCTGCTGTCAAAAAGAGCTATCCAGCCAGTCCCGGCAGACCAGCAAGGATCCGGAATCTACTCCAAATTCTTTTTGGTTCCAAAAAAGACAGGGGACTGGAGACCAATATTGGATCTCCGCAGATTAAACAAGTCTGTAAACAAAACAAAATTCCGGATGGTCACGCTTCAGTCCATTCTACCCTTCTTGGGTCAGGACAATTGGATGTGCTCAATAGACCTTCAGGATGCATACTATCATATCAAGATGCACAGACACTCCAGAAGGTTCCTCCACTTCCGGCTGGGAGCCAGTCACTATCTGTTCAGAGCCCTGCCTTTGGTCTCACTACAGCCCCCCCCCCCCCGAGTGTTCACCAAATGCATGGCAGTGGTCATGGCTCATCTGAGACGACAAGGATTCCAGGTGTTTCCATATTTAGATGACTGGCTCCTTACCACTACCACCAGGCGTCAACTTCTCATATCCAGAGACTACACCATTCATACTTGTGAAGCTCTAGGCATTTCCATAAATTTCGAAAAATCTGCCTTGTTGCCTTGTCAGGCTATTACCTTTATAGGCGCCACCTTAGACACAATTCATCTTTCCGTGAAACTAACAGAGCAAAGAGTATCAGATATCCGCAAACATGTTCACATTCTTCTTCAATGCGACAGGATCAAAGCCAGGTTTGTCTTGAAGGTTTTAGGTCTCATGGCAGCTGCCATTACACTTCTTCCCCTAGCCCGCTTTCACATGCGGATCCTCCAGTGGATGCTGTTTTCTCAGTGGTCCTTCCAACAGCTCCCAATGTCTCACAGTATTCTGCTGACCCAATCATGCAAGAAGCATCTGTCTTGGTGGATGACCTCCCCTCAAGTTCTTCAGGGCAGATCATTCGTCCGTCCCCCCCTCTGGTTGCCACGGTGACAACGGACGCCTCCCTGATCGGGTGGGGGGGGGGGCATTGTCAGGGCAGGACGGTCCAGGGCACATGGCAACCTTTCAAAAGCCATTTGCACATAAATGTCCTGGAGATGAGAGCAGTACTTTTAGCGTTGCAAGCCCTTCAGCACTCTTCCCACTGGGGCTATTGCAATTCAGACAGACAATATGTCTGTAGTATGGTACATCAACAAACAGGGCGGAACCAAGTCTTATCCCTTATGTCGAGAGGCACTCAGACTTTGGCATTGGGTGATCTCATCTTAGCGGTTTCTGATAGCAACGCACATCCCCGGGAAGTCCAACGTGATAGCGGACAAGTTGAGCAGGGCCATACTCATACCACACGAGTGGTCTCTCAAACAGTCAGTGCTAGAAGAAATCTTTCAGAAATGGGGCCGACCTTGCTGCGATCGTTTTGCTACTCCCCAAAACAGCAAGTGTCACGATTTCTTCACCCTTTTTCCCCTACCAGGTCAACCCGCCAGGGACGCTGTAGTCCACGATTGGCCCCGGGGACTTCTGTATGCTTTTCCCCCCTTTCCACTGATCTCTCAAGTAATTCAGAAAGCTACCACATTGAGAGTCGACATGATCCTCATTGCTCCTTACTGGCCTCGTCAGATATGGTTTCCGTTCCTTCACCGATTTCTGTTGGAGCAGCCTTGGCATCTGGATCCAGTGCCAGATCTTTTGACCCATCAATCGGGTCAGCTGCACCACTCCCTCCCATCTCTCAACCTCACAGCTTGGTTGCTCCGCTTCCTAGCCTAGCCAGGCTTCCTTTAATTTCCCATTCGGTCCGTAACCTCCTTATAGCCTCCCACAAATCTTCTACAAGAAGGATTTACAGTAGCAAGTGGAAACGTTTTTCCTTCTGGGCAGCAACTAATAACATAAACCCTTTCACTGCACCTATCCAGTCTATACTAGACTTCCTGGCAGAACTTTTTCACTCTGGTTCTTCTTCGTCTACTATTAGAGTACAATTGGCGGCTATATCTAATTTCCATGTAGGCTTTTCAGACTCCAGCATCATGTCCCATAAACTTTGCAAAGCCTTTCTAAAAGGTATATTTTTGCTCAAGCCCCCAATTAGAGACCCCCCCACCTCAGTGGGACTTAAATTTGGTTCTAGCCTCCTTGATTCTCCCCCCCCTTCGAACCAGCTGCTTCCTGCTCTCTGAAGTTGCTTTCATGGAAAACCCTTTTTCTAGTAGCCATAACATCTGCTAGACGGGTATCTGAACTTCATGCTCTTTGCAGTCGTCCTCCATACTTAGTTTTCCACAAAGACAGGGTGTCCCTTCGGACCAACCCTTCCTTTTTACCCAAGGTTTCTTCTGAGGCTAATCTGAATCAGACTATTGACCTTCCAGTTTTCTTCCCTAATTATTCCAGCAAGGCAGAACAAAAGTTACATTTCCTAGATGTTCATCGCCAGCTTCGTTATTATTTGGATAGGACTAAATAGTTTAGGAAATCTAACCAGCTATTCCTATCTTATGCGGAAGGCAAGATGGGCCTTCCAGCTTCCAAAGTGTCCCTTTCGAGATGGCTGGCCTCTAATTTCCTTCATTTATGAACTCAGACACCAAAAGCTACCATCACAACCTAGAGCTCATTCGACCAGGGCGTTAGCTACGTCTGTAGCATTTCAAGACAGACTGCCCATAGATTCCATCTGTTAAGCAGCTACATGGGCTTCTCCTCATACCTTTATATCACATTATAAATTGGATATGGCCTCCAGAAACCGGGCTAATTTTGGTTCCGCCGTACTCAAGAGTCTGTTCCGATGAGCCACCCAGGATAAAGGTGCTAGGGACGCGGTCCCATCCAGCAAGAATGAAGGCGAGATTGACAACTTAACATTGAGAAGTTATGTACCTACCATAACGTTCCATGTTAGTTGTCTTCTTCTCGCCTTCTTTCTTGCATCCCACCCTCCATCCCCCTAGCCCAGACAGACCGAGAGGATCCTTGGGATCTTTTATCTTGCACAGCGTCAACCACCTCTATTGCCCCTGATTGATAGTTATACAGGTAGGTTTCTGTAGAGGTGGATTTCTTTTTTCTCTGTCTCTAGGAGACCAGCACTGCTATACTTTTAGCTATCAAACGAGATCTGGGTATTTACCGCCTAGCATTGTGGGATATAGGGGAGCCTCGAGCCGGTAAAAATAGCTCTCGAGCTTTAGTATTGGCCGAGTCGGAGCCGAGGATCGGCTCCGAACCCATCCAGCAAGAAAGAAGGCGAGAAGAAGACAACTAACAGGGAACGTTATGGTAGGTACATAACTTCTCATTATTGACAATGGGATGGGTAAGGCCAATTTCTAACTAAATGGGATAGGTTATCTTGAGCACAAAAAATGAAACTGGCTAGCATTAAAATGGTCTGCAAGAGTGACGAGCATAGCACTTGCTTAGGAACACTTGCCCACGTTGAGAGCAATAGAACCAGTGCCTTTAGAGCAAAGATTTTGTTTTTTGTCTTTTTCTTCCTTAAGATTTCCAGTAATTTCACAATATCTCTTTTATATTTGGTGGTATTTGGCCCTTCCATCTTCTTGTTAATCCCTTCTTGGCTCTGAGCATTACTAGGCACAGTAAATTTTCCACCAAAGGAGGAAGATATTCTTAGTGTTTCACTGTTGCAGTCATCACATTTGGGTTATCCCTGCCAGGGTAGCCCTCGGCCGGCCCGGATACCAGAGGCTTAGTATTTCTGCGTCGGTTGCTGTCGCTTCAGGACTGACGTCAGGTCGTTGGTAGTATAAACTAAGGCAACCGTCGCCATTATGTCGGCCTTTCTTGCAGAGGAGCCCGAAGCATTAGCAGTTCACACGAGTGCCGGTCGACCAGTTGACCACTACTTGAGTTTTGTCTTCTGAACTGAAGCTGAAGTCTTCTAATACCAAGTACCCCATTGGGGATCCCTTTTTCTTGCTGACAATCATCTCGCCTGTGGAAAGCAAATACCACACTGAGACTTTCATTCTTACTGCGTCACTTGTTTAGGCCCAGACCACGACGTCCCTCACTGTTACTTTTGTGCTTTAACGCCAGAACTATACGTCGTCGGGCCCTTACTGTAGCTAGATATTTTTGCTTACAGTCCTCTAATTCCCATATGGCTTCGGTAAGCCATCCGGCAGCAGATCTTCCAAAAAAAGTAAGGATAAAGACAGAGACAGACCACATAGGTCCAAACCTACCAACGATGCTTCCAATAAGCTAGTCATCAGTTCTCCGGTCCTCAGTGAGGCACTTAGTCCATGTTGCCCACTTTTGTGGATTCACAGGCTGCTACCGAGACCCTTTTGGAGTCCAGTATGCCGCAAAACTCTTTGACTAAGAATCCTGCGGTTGTCTCTACCGTGGATGGGTCCAGAGCCGTTGAGCAGGCACCGACTTCTGAGGAAGTACTTCGCAGTACCGATTATTGACACAAACTGACTTATTTCACGTCTACTGTTATTTCGAAAACTACAGAGTTTCTAAGGCCCAGAGTACAAACCACACCCAAGAAACAGACGACCCAGTCTCAGGCACCTGCTTCCTTGCCTCGGTCTCAAATGCTTAAAATGGTGGAAGACCTTATCATGCTTATCGGGGGAAGCCAGCTACCCCTTCCAAAAGAAAAGATATGTCCCCAGTAGTTTTATCTGAAGAGGAGTCTGATTACTCTGAATCTGAATATGAAGACATGCAACCCCTCTCTGGTTATGAGGATTCTGATGCAGAGGAATCCATTCCTTCTGCCTCTCCACCTGAGGATTTTCCTTTGGGGGAGCCCCTTCATACCTTAAGGAAGCATTTCCAGTGGGAATGTCAGGACTACCCTCAGTCTGAAGAGACTCGAAATTCTTATGTCTTCCACAGCACAGACCCCTGGCCATTCCCCCAGTCCTGAATGTTGTAGACAGTGTTTTCATGGAATCCAGTTTGACTCCTGACATCCTCCCTCCTGCTCCTAGAAAACCTGACCGGTATTACAGAGTCCCTCACTTGCACAAATTTATTTTCAAAAATCCTACTGCTGACGCTGAGATAATTTCTCAAGGGCCTAAAGGAATTGAAGCAACCTCTGCTAAGAATCCCACCCTCCGATAGGAATTCCCAAGCACTAGACAGATGGGGTACTCTTGCTATCAGAGCACTAATTTGTCAGTTCCATATGCTAAAATTTCAGCAACATACCATGGAACTCCTCAAACAAAAAGCGTCTTCCTTTCCTGCTTGTGCCGAATCTAAAGACTTACAAGAGTTAAAGCAGTCCGGAAATCAAGTAACTAAGCAAACGTTACACTGTGGTTTTGAAGCCCTAGAAACTTCTTGCAAGGCAGCAGTCACCGGTTCTCTTCTTAGAAGGCATGCTTGGCTTAAGGAACAGCCCTTGCCAGATCATGTCAAATCTAAATTATTGGATGCACCCTTACACAAAGACAACTTACTTGGCACCAGGGCAGAAGAGGTCTTAAAGTGGGAAGAAAAAGCAAAATCTCTGCAAACAGTTAAGGATTTCCTACAGGTCCAGCCACCCAGATGCAGCAGGCATTGCCCTTCCAAGCGCTGGTCCTTTCCTGCCCCCCACCAGGTCACTTCAGCCCAGACCCTGGGGAAGCAGATCCCCCAGACAGCAGCCACAGGGAATGTAGAAATCAAAGCAGTGGAGTTCCTCCACTTCAAAACCAGGGAGTTCAAAGCCACCCCCTCATGGTAAGAACTCACAATGACTCTCCTCCCCCACCCCTCCTTCTACCCACCTGCACTCGCCCCTAGGAGGAAAATTCCCCTTCCACACAAGGATTTGGGCCACCATTACCAGCGACCGCTGGGTCCTCAACATAGTGTCCCAGGGATACAAATTTTTTTTCCACACTCTTCCAACACCAAAAAAGTTCCCAGATCTACCCCCAAACCAGTGGGCAGAGGCGAAAAAGCAAGTCCTTTCCTTGCCCTCTCTGAGGGCAATAGAGCACTTTCCTGCAGAACAGGTAGGCCAAGGTTTCTACTCCAGACTTTTTCTGCTACTCAGAAAAGAGGGCACCTTGCACCCCATCTGCGATCTATATATTCTAAACACCTTCTTGCTGTTACCAAAATTCAAAATGCTCACCCTCCAGCAACTGCTACCCATGTTCTCCAAGAATGCTTGGCTAGTCACCCTAGACCTAAAAGAGGCCTACACTTCTGCATTCCTATCAGGGAATCGTGCAGGAAATATCTACGTTTCAGGGCAGGATCCTCTGCACTTTCAGTTCTCTGCAGTTCCTTTGGCTTATCTGCTGCTCCCAGAGTTTTCACAAAATGTCTGGCTCCCGCCATTGCCTTTTGCAGACAAAGGAATATCCAAATTTACCCATACTTAGATGACTGCCTAATTCAGGCAGACAGGAAAAGCTGCTCAAGCACCTGGCCTTTGTAAAGTCCCTACTGACCTCCCTAGGGTACACTATATCAATGAAAAGAAATCCAAACTGGTACTCACCCAAAGGATTATATTCCTGGGGGCAAGCCTGGACACAGCATCCCAGATGGCATTCCTTACACCAGAAAAGCAAACTTACCTGACAGCCTACTTCTCTCAACTAGCCACTGGACCCCATTTATCTGCAAGGAAAATCCTGCAAGCTCTGAGGGTTCATGGCATCTTGCACTCATTCCATATGCCAGACTGCATATAAGGAAACTTCAGTGGTACTTAAACCTTTGGTGTCAACACTCTCAAGACCTGGAAACTCTTATACCAGTGATACCTTGTCTACAGAAAAATTTTCTTTGGTGGGCAGCAGCTTGCTCCCACAATAAGGCACTACCTTTCTCACCACAGCCCAGACACTCACCACAGATGCATCAGACTATGCCTGGGGCGCACACCTGGATGGCAAGTGCATACAGGGCCAATGTAGCCCACAGCAAATCCATCTACACATCCACCAAAAAGAGAGGTTAGCTGTCCACCACGCATTGACAGCTTTCAGGCCCCTTCTCCCACCAGAGGCTCTCCTGATCAAAACAGACCACACCACTGTGATGTGGTATATCAGCAAGCAGGGAGGGACTCGCTCCTACCCTCTATGCAGGGTGGCCATGACCCTTTGGCACACCGCCTCTGCCTTGCAACACCACCTGTTAGCACAATTCCTGCCAGGCTCTCTCAACTCTCTGGCAGACCACTTAAGCAGAAATCTTCTGGACCCACACGAGTGGCAGCTAGACTAAAGAACCTTCACCCTAATAACTCAGAAATGGGGCACCCCGAAGGTCCACCTCTTTGCCTCCCACACCACCAATCAGCTCAGCAAGTTCTGCACCAGGGGGCATCATTGTATGGCTTGGAAAGTAGATGCCCTATCTTTCTCCTGGGTCAATCTCTCAGTCTCTGCATTTCCCCCAGTACCTCTTATCACCAGGTTACTGCTCAAAATAAGGGAGGAAAAACCAAGGACAATTCTGATTGCTCCAGAATGGCCTTGCCAGCGCTGGTACCCGCTGCTGCACAGCCTGTCCCCACTGTCACCATGGCATCTCCCTCAGACCCCAACCCTCCTGACCCAGAGGGAAGGAGAATTCTTGCATTCCCAGTTGCAGACCCTCAATTTGGCAGCCTGGCTTATTCCCTGACCACTGATCAATCTGCCAATCTCAGTAAACTGGTTCTAGATGTTATACATGAGGCTAGACGTCCTAGCACTAGAAAGTCTTATGCTGACAAATCGAAAAGGTTCTGCACCTGGATTCATGCTAAGGGAGCTGATATGGCACAGCCCTCCCTACCTCTCATCCTGGATTACCTAGCTGACCCGATACACAGTGGTCTCTCCTTTCCTTTTCCTCTATTAAAATTCATGCTTCTGCTATCTCTGCTCATTTTCATACTGAGCACCCCCCTTTTCTCACACCCTCTGATCAAACAGTTCCTAAGAGGGGCTCGCAACTTGAGGCCACCCAGAAGAGCACCTACCCCAGCTTGAGACCTAAACTTTGTGCTGGAAAAGCTCACCCTGCCCGCCTTTGAACCAGCATCTTCAGCAGAGTTAGTTTCTCTCCTTGAGCTTTTCTTTTGGCCATCACTTCAGCCAGAAGAGTCTCCGAGCTACAAACACTCGTGGCTGTAGAGCCCTTCATCATCTTCCATGCTGACAGGGTGTCCCTCAGGACTAACCCATCCTTCATGCCCAAAGTGGTGTCCAGTGTGGCTCTCAACCAATCCATTCATTTGCCCACCTTTTTCCCTAACTCACAAAAGGAGGAAAGGATCCTGCACTCTCTCTAGATGTGCACAGACAGCTCAGATTCTATTTAGACAGGATTAAATCATTCAGGGAAGACTGATCAATTACTGGTCAGCTTTGCTGCAGGGGCAGAGGACAAAGCCATCTCCAAACAAACCATTTCAAATGGATAGCACACTGCATCCATTTCCATTACAAGCAACACAGAAACCTCCCCCTAAGGGAGTCAGGACTCACTCCACCAGAGCAGCCTCCACCTCTGCAATAATCCTCGGAGGAGTCCCCACCAGGGACATCCTGGAGGCTGCCACCTGGACATCTGTTCACACTTTCACCAAGCATTACCATCTGAATATCTTCTCCAAATCCAGGGCAGGCTTTGCCACTTGCAGTCTTGCAGGGCATCCTAGCCAGCCCCTAGTCTCCTTGACTGCCTCCACCCTTTTCCTCCGCTTTGGAAATCAACCCAAATGTAATGACTGCAACAGTGAAACATGAAGAACATAGTACAGTTGTGTACACTTACTATAAATGTAGATGTTGGAGTGTATTCACTGTTGCAGTCATGGTTACCCTCCCTCCCCCTCTTCTTTTTCTCTCTCTCCTTACAAGGAACTTTTTGGTGTTTATTTTCTACTGGTGGGATTCTTCCACCATATCCTGGCTCCCACTTGGGGGCTCCTGACAGGGCAAGAAAAACTGATGTAATGACGGCTGCTTTACTTTATACTACTGATGACCAGACGTTGGTCCTGAAGCGACAGCAACCGACACATAAGTCTCTGGTATTTGGGCCCACCGAGGGCTACCCTGGCAGGGATGACCCAAATGTGTTGACCGCAACAGTGAATACACTCTTGACATCTACATTTTATGTACGTGTACACAACTGTACTTTTTCCCTCTTTTTATACTTCTGTAGAGTTACTTTGTTAGTATTTTCTTTCCATAAAATTGTCTTAAGCTCCCTTTTTCCATTCTATAATTTCTAAGCAACTCCGAACAAGAAACCCCCCAAAAAGAGGCCTTTGTTCCTCTCGACCCACTTTGGTATCTCCAGCAGTTTTAATCTACTGTTGTAAACTTCTTTTCTAGTTCTTTGATGCATTGAAAAAGAAAAAACACTTAGTTCCTGTAATTGAGGGATGTTGGCAAGCAGTCCACTGAAAATGAAGTTCGAAACTGGGAAGTGGGTAGTAGTACAAATAGCTGCCTTCTCAGCAGCTTTGGGACTGTAATGCTTAAAATGTAACTAAGCCTAATTTTGTTTTAGGCTTGGCGTATAAACTTTTTCTGTAGGCCAAAAGTTAATGCTTGTTGAAAGCATGGGAATGATTTTTCCCACATCTTGGAGGGAATAGAGGTAAGAACAGAGATATTTGTGTGAGTACAAGCTGTAACCTTTGCATTAGCATGGTTTATGTAACTTTAAGTAATGCTTGTGGGTGTAGCCATTAATTCGGGGCAACTTTTCCTATTTGAGAGGTTAGACTTCCTTTTGTAAAGTGTATGTAGTTTTGGGTGCTTACTCAGATCTAAAAAGCGCATTTTAGACAAACTTAATTTTTTTAAATACTTTTTTCTTGGCTGTTTATCAAAGTCTGGGAAAATATAATGTGAGTTCAAACAAGATAAAAAACATGTACATACAAGATCAGCATGCCAATCAGTGTGTGCAGGCATGCAAACAAGATGGCAGTGCATAGTCAAACTGTCATGTATAATATGTCCGACTATAACCAGCGTAATAGTTTTTTTAAGAATGTCTTTGTCGGTATTAACACAGGTTATAAAACAGCCTTACATGTGTAGATGAAAGCAAAATGTACTGAATTATATGAAGTGTAGGGGCAGATTACAGTGTTTTAAAGGAGATGCATTTATATAAAAATGAGAAAATGAATTTGCCAAAGAGAGGATTTCAGGCCGGACATAAATATCTGGAACAAAGGAGAAGGGCAGTAGTAATGTTGCTTGTGAGAAAGTGTCTGATAGTGATGAGAACAGGAAAAAAGGGAGATATTTAGTATTAAGGGGTTATTGGCAAAGGAGGAAGACTTGGATTACGCTGATGCGCACTTTTTTTAATATTTCGCCTGTAACTACCCTTGTGGAACGTAGGATAATTTTGCAAGAGATAATAAGCTTTCAGCAGGAAATATTTGAGTGGGGATTAGAACCTGAATTACAGTAGTTAGGATGAATCGGGGGACATGCAATTAATTTATAAAAAAGAAAGTAGATTTCTGAAGTTTATGGGAATATTTGGTAGGAAGATGTGAATTCAGTCGCAAACTTTGGCAGAATGAACATGTTCTCAAGAAACGTTAACTAGGCTGGACTGGATAGAAATTGTCACATGAGCATGTGCGCTAAATTGAAACCTTTGAGACCCATCCAATAACTACATCAGATCATGCCCCAGTAACAGCTAAGGTAAAGAGACAAGGTAATGATGTAGAAATGTGACATACTATAGCAATAACAGACTACGTCGGTGTGGTATATTGAAGATTTACCCATGGTTGGCATGGTTAAATCACGTGGGCAAAGCCAGAGTGGTTTAATAAAGCCATCCGTGTGTAAATTTCAATATACCACAACCACGGAGTCTGTTATTACTATTGTACAGTAACATTATTGAAGAAAAAACTATTTACTTTTCTTAATGTCTTTGAATAACTGCGCATTACTGTTCTTCCGCCACTGGTGGTATACTGCTTCCTTGTGTTGATGTACTTGTCATGCGTATGGGATTTGCGTTCCCACACATACCCAGTACATCAGTGCTCGGGAAAGTAAGCAATGGAGAAAAGATCTCTGTTGCTCCGCTTTTCCTTTATTTATTTTTTAATTAAAAAAAAAAAAAAAAAAAGTTCGGGAAGTTTTAGGTAGGAGAGAGAATGGAGGAAATACAAGGGAAATCCTGTACATGTCTTTAATTTTAAACAACGTTCCTGATTTCCCTTGTAATTTCTGCATGTCTCTCTCGTATGTCCGGAGTCCGGACTACAAATTTTGTTTTTACTTTTGCTGAATAAAAGTTAAAAATTAAATAATATAACAACTGAAAAAAATCCGGGCGACCGGACCTTTTTCCGTTGGTATATTCTCAGATTTACAATGGGCACGCTAGTTGGGCTGGCCAGTTAGCGTGCTCGTTTTAGAATGTAAATGGCCAAGCATTGTGTAATAGTTACCTACTTGTTAGAGAAGAATTTAAGAAATGGATAGTCGATATGATTCAAGAGTTCTTAGGAAAGATAAGCTTCTAAAGGTGTTGATGGTGAGTGGGATTAATGAAAATGGAGTTTAAAGACCTGGTAAAATGAGAAATGATATGAAAAAGATGTAATGGGAATCATTGAGAGGCTGACAAATGTTGAAGTATTGTAGAAGTGGTATGTCGGTGTTCAAGCGGTGTGACTGCAGTTTGCTACAGGGGAAATTTAAGGGAGTGTAAGGATAACCTGCACGAGTTTAGAAAGATTACATTGATAACATCTCTAGAACAAAAAAACTTTTAGCACAACAACTTAAGCAACAGAAAGTAGAAGGTGTTGCAGCGATACATGGGGAGCCAAATACTAGGAAAAGATCGTACAGTGGTTTTAGACATGTATTGGAAATGTTTATGAAAATGTGTATAAATCAGAAGAATGGGGAAACCAAAAAGAAATGGAAGTATTTGTAGACGATTTAGTTATGCCAAGGTTAGAGGAAGATAGCAAATTGGGAGGGGGTGAAGTAAAACGGTAATGAACAGTCAGCAGCTTTCTTTGCAGAGGATATTTTTCACTTGACTGATCCAGTAAAAGGCATTCAGTGTTGAACATTGAGCATCTCTTCATGATGTAAAATAAATTATTATAAAATGAAGGCTAGACAGGTAAACTATGTGCCAACCCGTAAAGTAATTCAGTAATTGTGCTATTCCCCGAACATTTTGCCAAGAACTCTGAAAAAGGGAGATGAGCAAATGGCCTTTTTATACAAAAGTAATTCTTACATTTTATTGGAATAGTGTGTTGTGATGTAGTGTCTTTTTTTCATTGGGTGGCTATGTAACTCTTGTGTGTGGTGTGGAATGCAGAAGTCTTTTTTTTCAAATAGAACTTTTATTGATTTTCAGTATAACATTCTTCACAAAACACTTGCAGAATGAGTGTCATTCAATTACAAGATAGAGGAATACAATATATACACAATCTATATACAGCAGTGCTGCATGTGGATATACATCTGCATTAACAAAAATAGTATACACATGAGTGAGCAGATCAACATTACACCTATACACAAGGCATAATCATTTATGTAGCATCTGAAGAAGCAATCGTATTAAGGGAAATTATTCGACATCTGAGCCACACAACAATTGGGCAGTGTAAATAGGAGAGAAGAGAAGAAAAAAAAAAAGAAAGAAAAAGGAAAGAAGCAGCAATAAGGTAGCAGCTTTCAAGTCCGAGTCCTCAGAGTTAAATAGTA
The DNA here is from genome assembly GCF_019279795.1 of Protopterus annectens. Classification (NCBI taxonomy): domain Eukaryota; kingdom Metazoa; phylum Chordata; order Ceratodontiformes; family Protopteridae; genus Protopterus; species Protopterus annectens. Next base: position 602,742,043 of record NC_056736.1, read on the forward strand.
TGCTACTTATCAGATAATACTTCAAATAGGTTTGCGGACTGCAAACTGGGTGCTATAATAGTCTCCGGCCAACATGGAGATCCTCCAGAAGGGCCTAAATGAGACTAATGCATGGTGTCAAAGCCATGGTCTCAAACTAAATGCAAAAAAATACGTAGTAATCCCCTTTGGAAAAAACAGAGTACCCGCAAACTACAACATAGGAGGTAATCCCCTGAAATCTGAAGAAGAAATAAGGGATCTAGGGACCTAAGTAGATAGTCTGCTTTCCTTTGATAACCATGTTGCCAAAGTGGTTAGAAAATCCTTCTGTGTGACCCATCTGATCACAAAAGGGTTCGCATCAAGATCTAAGGATGTAATGGTGCCCCTCTACTCTTCCCTCATCAGACCCATTATTGAGTACAATGCACCAGTTGGAATGTACCTGGCTAGACATCTCCAGCAGCTGGAGAGACCACAAAGGTACCTAACCAAGAGGATTACTGGCCTCAAACAGTTGCCCTATGCAGCACGATTGAAAAAGCTAAGACTGTTCTCTGTTGCATACCGCTTTCTCAGAGGCGATCTCTGTCTAACGTACAGAGCCATGTCCAACCCAGAATTGTTGAACATGCTCCATCTTAGCAAAACCAAATCTACTCGAGCTACACGCTCTAGGGATATAAACCTCAACACAACAATGAATAGAACATGCTGGAGGGATAGATTCCCTTCGCAGAGACTTCCCTTACTATGGAACAGTTTCCCGATCTACATAAGACAGAGCCCCCTCACTATCACTCAAGAGGCACCTTGATGAGTGGATGGGTAACAAAGTTCACACCGGGGATCACACCAACAGCACTACTAGATAGGGGCCAAGGGTACTAGCTGCTAGTACAAGGGTCTAGGGTACTACGGAAGGGGTGGTGAATACCGCACAATGTGGCTGGGCTAATATATGCCTTCGGGCAGATAGCCCAGTACGAACCTATAAGGTATTCCAGAACTTTTGAAAGTATATGCGTCTCTGGGGACTAGTTAATAACAGTTTTTGCGAGGTAATATATTTAATCGCCATGTTCCTAAAACCCATCCATGACAATTTAGTACAATCCAACCAATTTTTGGTAATGTAGAATTTGACAAGTAGACAGTGATTAAAATGTGATTTTTTTTTTTAATATCTGTGATGTGGCACTGCCATTTCCCAGGAAAAGGTTGATTTGTGGTATCCCATTTTTTGAAGTCTCACCTTAAGAGAACACCAAATACTAGGTGAGTATCTACAAAACCAAACTTATGTGTAGGATGTCTGCTTTGGGGGTAAGAGCAACATGAGCAAACAGTTGAGACATTCGGATTAAATTTATTTAGGTGGACTGGTGTAAAGTATAAGTTATTGGTAATCATATGTTGTTGTGTCTTTCGGCTTTTCCCGGTTAGGAGTCGCCACAGCGGAGCTCCGGTCCGGTAATGATTGGTAGTGGATTTTTACGTACCGGGTTACCAGCCCTGATGCACAACCTTCAACGAAGGCACACCCCATTCACGTATGCCTCCACACAGAAGACGCTCTAGCTGAGAATCGAATGGGACAATGTCTTGCTTTGAGGCGACAACGCTACCGCAGTAACACTATTGTATATAAATAAACTTTTTAAAAGGGGAGAAAGAGAGAGTAGTTTTAATGGCTGATAATTTCTGTTCCTTAGAAAAATTCAGACCATGCTGATTCCAGTAGTTCGCAAATACTACTTTATCTTGGTGTAGGATTGTCTATAGGCAAGGGATACCATGCTCTTGTTACTGGTTAAAATTTCTATTAATTTAAAGACCAGATTTAGAGCTGGACCATCTATGTTGAAATCTGAAGGGAAAATGGCAGTAAGTTCCTATAATTTGTCGCAGGATTAAGGTATATTTTTTAGATAAGCTTAGAACTTCCCGTAGATTTGTAAGTGATGGCTCTCTGTGAATATCCCATATAGTGTATTTTTTGATTAGCAGGTAGTCGTTGAAGTTAATAATGTTCCTATTCAACTGGAGATTAGGGTTTAAGTGTACAGGCTGCAGTAGCATGAAGGCTTTCTCCAGTTTCAGGGATTTAAGTACTCCACGAAAAGATTTGATTTTTTTTCTTTTAATATGTGATGCAGCTTTAATTTTCTAAGAACACATGGGTCTATGAAGGGAAGAGCTTTGGGGTTGAAGTTGTTTCTTAAGGTATGGTTAAACCACATTTTTATCCAAGGGGGGGTGGGGGTGGGGTCGGTGCTTGATTGTTGGACCTGTAGTTAGCAATTTTAATTAGTTTGCTAGCGTGTGGAATTCTATAATACAATTCTAGGTCTGGCAGTCCAAGAGCTCCAATATCTTTCGGGAGGGTAAGTCTTTGATAAGACATCCTTACTGACTTTGGATTCCAGATGAGCTTAGCAAACGCTTTATGGATTTTAGAAAAGAATATATTGGGGAATGAAGGATAGGGATGTGTGAAAGTGATAGCAAATTTTAGGGAGAATGTTCATCTTAATAATTGAGGTTTTGGATAGCATAGGAAGTTTCAGTTGTTGCCATCTAGACATGTTTTGTGATAGTGCCATCCATATTTTCGTTAGGTTAGAGTGTAATATAGAAAGTGAGGAATTTTCGTACCAAGCCCCTAAATATTTGCAGGAGTATTCAATATGGAAGGGAGAATCTGGGAAAAGGTATTCTCTATGTGCTTGTGGGTTAATTAGGAAAATACAGGCTTTGTCTTGGTTAACTTTGTAGTCTGATATATGTGCAAATGTTTTCAGTGTGGTGATTAATTTTTTTGGTGTCTGTTAAGGGGTGTTCAAAATAAAGGTTCAGGTCATCCGCAATTGAGGTCAGGGTAACTTTGGTATCTAGAATCTTGGGAATTGAATGGTATGTTTTTTGTTTTAGGGATAAGAAGAATGTCTCTAAGTATAATTTAAAGAGAAGGGGAGAGAGGGGACATCCTTGCCTGGTTCCATTTGAGATTTTTATTGGCTGCGACGATTTTTTATTTATATATAAGCACGTATAAGAGCTGTTGTATAAAGATTTGATAATATTAATGTATTCGATGGGTATGTCATAGTGGGGTAGCACTGTGAATAGGAAGTTCCAATCAACCATCGAAAATGCTTTCGATGCATCCAAAATCATGGCATATCTAGGATTTTTGTCGTCCTTGGTAAGACTGATCATAGATTCCATTGTTAAAGTGTTATCCCATGTGTGTTTGTTGGACATGAAACCTGCTTGCTCTTCAGAAATAAGGAAGGGGATCACCTTTTTAAGTTGTCAGCTAATACAGATGATAAAATTGTTACATCAATGTTCATTAATGAAATTGGCCTGTAATTCTTAGAATTCGATTTGTCTTAAGTTATTTTTGGGGATTAGAATGGTCTTAGAGTAATTGATATAGAGGTCCGAAATTCCATAAATAGATATACTATTAAATAGCTTAAGTAAAATTGGAGCCAGGGCCTCTTTAAAAGTTTTATAAAAATCAGGGGAATATCCATCTGGGCCTGGAGCTTTCCCTGACTTAAGATTTTTAATGGCTTCTAATATTTCCGTTCGACTCAGTGGGGCAGATAATATTCCTTTCTGTTCTTCATTTAGCTTTGGGAATGTGATGTTGTTAAGGTAGTCATTTATTACTGAATTTGAAATTTGGTGTTCATAGCTAGCATATATTCCTGAGTATATTTGGTAAAATAAGTTTTTACAATTTGGGCGTCCGATTTGTAGAGCATACCTTGGTATTTAATCAGAGCTATCCTGGGTGAGGACTGTTTATCAGTTAGTCTAGCTAATCCCTTAGGGAGTTTGTAACCATTCGGAATATCTAGTTGTTGTTGTGTCTTTCGGCTTTTCCCGGTTATGGGTCGCCACAGCGGAACTCCGGTTCGCTAATGTTTGGCAATAGATTTTTATGTGCCGAGTTGCCAGCCCTGACGCACAACCTTCAACGAAGGTACGCCCATTCACGCATTTAGTAATTAACTTTATTTCTTGCAGGGAGTAATTTGATTGATGGAGTTTTAATAAGTCTCTTTGCTTACCTATCATCTCGTGTTCTATTAGAGAAGAATGATTCAGTTGACATTTCTCCTCTAGTTCTCTGATTTCGGACATGAGACGGTTTTCTTCTTTTCTTTTTTTAAGGTATGAAGATTTTTGAATAAATATTCCTCTTGGTGTAGCTTTGCACGCTACCCAATTGAATGTCAAATGGGACACTAGAGTTCCGAGGATCATTGGTAAGCTCTAATAGGGTTTGAGCTATCTTTAGTTTTACAGTTGGGTTAAGTAAAATATTGTTAAGATACCAATTACATCCGTTATGATTTACAAAGGGCTGTTGAGTAAAACTTATCCTTAGGGTGATTTTTGAGTGGTCCGAAAAAAAATCTTGGTTCACTTGTGTACTGTAGTTGACAGTTTGTTAATATTTCTGATATTAGAAATCTGTACATGACCAAGAGTTATGGCACCTGGAGAAGTATGTGTAATTGGAGATGAATCTCAAAGCAACAACAAAGGATATAGGGTCAACAAGTCCAAAGTCATATGCAAGGTCTAACCGGGCAAGGGAGGCTTGTGAGTTGTATAGTTTGTTTTTGTTAGATCTGTCAATACTAGCATCAATTACGGCATTCCAATCTCCCCCCTAGGATGGAATAGTGATTTGGGAAATTTAATAGAATATTATAGATTTTTAGTATAAATTGTTGTTGACCTGAGCATGGACCATAAAGGATGTTATGTAGTCCAATCTCGCCTACATTCTTATTCACGGTTTCGGAGCGTAATATCAGCTCCGACTCGGCCAACTTTTATTTTCTAGCATGAAGTCTCTAATTGGCTGGGCTAAACAGGTATCCCATGTTGCAGTGCTCCGTAGCCCCAGATCTCGTTTGCCGCTCGTGTAGCTAGGACGTGTTCTCGCTTGGCTGTGGCTAAGTACCTCAGAATTTCTATTTTACTCTTCAGAAAATTGTTGTGATTCAAATAAAAGCTATTTCTTCTTGTATACCATCTATATTTGGTTTAAGTGTTGTCTGTGTGTGAATGGTATCCCTAACTGTTCCGGTGGGCTAGGCCTGTTTAAGTTAGCGGACCTAGTCCTCCCTTTTGTGCAGTGTTTTACCTTGTGCTTTGGTTCCTGTATTTCAGTGTGTTTTTTTCCTCTGGTCGAGTTGTGTGTTGTAGTTTCTAGAACCGTTTTACTTAGGTTCTTGGGTTTTTGTGTGTACCTATAGATGTTCATTATGTTATACTGCTGCACTCATTACACTTGGGTTATCCTGCCGTCAGGCGGTTCCCCAGTCGGCCTGAGTTCCAAAGTCTTGGTCCGGCGTCTGTTGCTGTCGCCTCCTCCCTGACGTCAGTGCGACAGGGGTATATAAGATGCATCCGACGCCATTTTCTTCAGTCTTTCTTGCCGCGTGGTGCCCGAAGCAAAAGCAGTTTGTAAGTGCCGGTCGAATGACTCCTGAGATTTTCATTCCTGAATCCAGAACCGAAGTCTTCTACAAAGCTAAGTACCCCGTTGGGGAAACTTTTTCTTTCCTCAGACCGAAGTCAGTAAAAGTTAATAACTGTATTTCTTGTGGGAAGCAAATACCTCATAAGGATTTACATTCCTATTGTATCCCATGCCTAGGCCCAGACCACAACGTCGCTGGTTGTCGGTTTTGTGCTAGGTTTAACAAACGCATTAAACATCGGTTTGATTTTGCCCGACATTATTTTGGCAGAAAATTTAATTACACCATGCCATCGGAACTTCCGATGACCGGAATACATAAAAAGCGCAAAGACAAGGACCGGCATCCGAGGCCCAAAACTGACTATGAGGCCTCTTCTAGGCCGGTCGCTGGTTCTCCGGTTTTCAGCGAGGCGCCTACACAGCCCCTGACAACCACTTCCACGAACCACAGACCGCCTCCGACTCCCACGTGGAGCTGGCTGGGCCTTCGGATGCACAAGGGTTTCAGCTTACCGAAACTAACCCTACAGAGGGAACCGAAGTAGCTGAACAATCCACAGCTTCAGAGGGTGTTTTCAAACCTACCCAGTTAACCATTAAAGCCTCTGCTAAGTCTAAGCCCCCCTTAAAAACAAAGAAATATATACAGCATTCCCCAGGACAGGCCTCCATGCCTAAGAAACAAATGCTCAAAATGGCCGAAGACCTAATCACCCTGATCAGGGGGTCCCATCCCCCTCCTGATAAAGGGCCCAGACAGGATGCAGACTATGAATCTTCCGACCAGGTGTCCATTTCTTCAGATTCATCCTCAGACCTAGGATATTATTTACCCCTTATGAGGATTCTGATGCTGAGGAGTCAATTCCATCAGCCTCTCCACCGGAGTACTACTCCTTTGGGGAGACCTTACATACCATGAGGGAACATTTCCATTGGGAAGGCCAGGATTACTCTGAATCCAAGAAGAGGCTCAGAGACTTCCTTTTATTGCCTCAACACAGACCCCTTGCTATCCCGCCAGTGTTACATATTGTGGATGATGTGCACACTGAATCCAGCTTAAACCCTGACTCCTTACCTCCAGCCCCAGTTAAACCTGATAGATATTACAGAGTCCCAGACTCTCACAAATTTCTGTATAAAAGCCCTGTTGCTGACCCTGAAACTATTTATTTCTCAGGGACCCAAAGGGATTAAGGCCTCATCAGCAAAGAACCCAGTTCCCTCTGACAGATATTTCAGAGCATTAGCCAGATGGGGAAAGAAAGTATATACGTCTGCAACTTTAGCAATGAGAGCCTAAAATTGCCAGTTTCACATGCTAAAATATCAGCAATTTTTGATGTCTCAGTTGAAACAAAAGATGCTTCCAGATTCAGATCCTCCTAATTTTAAAGAAATGCAGGATTTATTGCATGCAGCTGAACAAGTGGGAAAACATACTTTGCAAAGTGGTTTTGATTCCTTAGAGGCCTCCTGTAGAGCAGCAGTTACAGGCTCTGTCATTAGAAGACATGCTTGGTTAAAAGAACATACACTACCAGATCATGTTAAGGCAAAATTATTGGATGCACCTTTGCAGCGGGATGTGGTGTTTGGAATTAAGGCAGAGGAGGTATTAAAGAAGACGGAGGATAAGGCAAAATCTATGCAAACTGTGAAGGATTTCTTACAGGTTCAGCCTCCTCTTTTTAGCCGAAATTGGCCAACAAAGAATTGGTCCTTTCCAGTCACAGACAGACCTCAAAGGGGCAGATACAGACGTCCAAGAGGTATAGGTCAAGCACAAGGTCCTTACAGGCCTCAACAATGGGGTACACCAGGCCAGAAAGAAGGGGAAGACAGGCCCCAACCATATAAAAGGTGGCCTCAATGACTTCCCACTACAGCTGCCAAACAGCTCTCTTGACAAGCCCCCTTAGGAGGAAAACTGGCACTTTTTTTATCACAATTGGCATTGCGTCACCAAAGACAAATGGGTTCTCAACATTGTATCTCAAGGTTACAGGTTCCACTTTCACACTCTGCCAAGGTTAAAAGGAATTCCAAATCTGCCACCAAATCAATGGGCAGAGGCTCAAAAACAAATTACAGCACTCATGGACATGAGAGCTATTCAAAAGGTACCGCCACAGGAGCAAGGACAAGGATTTTTACTCCAGACTCTTTCTGGTTCCCAGAAAGAACAAAGCCTGGAGACCCATTCTGGATCTTTCTTCTCTAAACACTTACCTGGATGTTCCGAAATTCAAAATGTTGACACTACAGCAGCTTCTTCCCATGCTGGGCAAGAAAGCTTGGCTCGTGACTTGGGACCTCAAGGAGGCATACCTGCATGTCCCTATCAGATAAAACTGCAGAAGATACCTCAGATTCATAGCTGGTTCAGTGCGCTATCAATTCTCTGCACTGCCCTTTGGCTTATCTACTGCGCCCAGGGTCTTCACAAAGTGCCTGGCACCAGTAATTGCATTTTGCAGACAAAAAGGAATTCAAATTTATCCGTACCTGGACGACTGCCTGATTCAAGCAGAGAGCAAGGACATTATTCTAAAACATCTGGCGTTCGTAAAAAAGTTATTAAGTTGCCTGGGGTACACAGTAAACGAAAAGAAATCAAAACTAGTGCCATCACAAGAGATAATATTCCTGGGTGCCAGCTTGAACACAATGGCCCAGATGGCTTATCTCACGCCAGACAAGCAAGGACAACTGACTCGATACTTTCAATAGATGGCAACAAAGACCCAACTCCCTGCAAGAAAAATTCTGCAGGCCTTGGGCTACATGGCATCTTGCATTCTACTAATTCCATATGCCAGACTGCATATGAAGAAACTACAATGGTACCTAAAGAGTGTATGGTCTCAACACTGTCAAAATTTGGAAACTGTTATACCACTACTTCCTTGCCTTCAACAGGAGTTTCGATGGTGGGCTCAAGCTTGTCACCTCAACAAGGGACAGCCTTTTACTCAACCCACAGCCAGGCAAACACTGACAACAGATGCATCGGATTATGCCTGGGGAGCACACATGGCAGGAAAATGTATTCAGGGCGAGTGGCCCGCAGAGCAAAGCCATATTCACATCAATCAAAAAGAGATGCTAGCTATGCAGAATGCACTTATAGCTTTCAAGGACCTACTACATCCAGGACCACTACTATTAAAGACAGACAACACCACAGTTATGTGGTACATAAGCAAGGAGGCACACACTCCTACCCCCTCTGCAGACAAGCCATGACCTTGTGGAACACAGCTCTAGATTACCAAGTTCATCTGCAAGCACAATTCCTGCCAGGAGAGAAAAACACACTGGCAGACGACCTAAGCAGAAACATCATGGATCCCCATGAATGGGAATTGAATCCACAAATATTCAGAAGGATAACACAAAATTGGTGGAGCCCGGACATAGATCGGTTTGCCTCCCCAATGAACTGCCAGATACAGAAATTCTGCACAAGGAGTTACCAGCCACAAGCATGGAAAGTGGATGCCCTCTCATTCAGCTGGAAAAATCTGCAAGTATACGCTTTCACACCTTTACCTCTCCTTCCAAAAGTACTCATAAAAGCCAGGCAAGAAGAGCCAAAGATGATCCTGATTGCACCAGACTGGCTATGCCAGCACTGGTGCCCAATCTTAAAGAACTTAGCACAAGAACCACCCTGGATTTTACCTCCTATCCCACATTTGCTGACACAGCACAACAATCAGATACTTCACAGCCAGCTAAAGACCTTAAACCTAGCTGCATGGAAAATTCCTTAGTCAAGCAAGCAATGCCTCTCTCCAAAGCGGTTATGGATGTCATTCTGGAGGCCAGAAGACCTAGCACCAGGAAAGCCTATTCGGATAAATGGAAGAGATTCTGTGCCTGGAACCAGGCGCACAGCCTTGATCCTTTTGTCCCAAACATTCCTCAGATACTTCAATATTTAACTGAGATGCTGGACAAGGGCCTCTCCTTCTCATCCATCAAGATCCACGCCTCTGCCATTTCTGCTCATTACAACATGGATCCACCAATTTTCTCTAATTCTTTGCTCAAACAGTACCTCAGAGGGGCTAAAAACATAAGACCACCCCGTAGAGCACCTACTCCAACTTGGGACCTCAACTTTGTTTTGGAAAAATTAACTTTACCTCCTTTTGAGCCAGCTAACACAGCAGAGTTAAACTATATATCTTGTAAAACTGCTCTGCCACTGGCAATAACATCAGCATGAAGAGTTTCAGAATTACAGGCACTAATGGCAGTGGAACCTTTCCTCATTTTCTAGCAGGACAGGGTGTCTTTAAGAACTAACCCTACGTTTATGCCAAGGGTGGTATGAAGTGTGGCTCTAAACCAAACTATTCACTTGCCAACTTTTTATCCAAAACCACAGAACAAAGGGGAGAGACTGCTACATTCTTTGGACATTCACAGGCAGTTACGCTTCTACTTGGACAAAACCAAAGCTTTCAGAAAATCTCAGCAATTATTGGTAGCATATGCTGCAGGAGCACAGGGAAAAGCCATTTCGAAACAGACTATTTCAAATTGGATAGGACATTGTATACTTTTCTGCTATACACACCATGGGAAAGCAGTAGCTAGCAGCATTAGATCTCACTCCACCAGGGCAACAGCCAGTTCAACTGCCTACCTCAGAGGAGTACCTACAGAAGATATTTTGGAAGCAGCAACATGGAGTTCTGTGCATACCTTCACCAAGCATTACCATTTGCTTTTATACTCCAAATCCAGAGCTGGCTTCGCCACTGCTGTGCTGCAGGGCCTTATAGTCACCCCTAATGCCTTATAGAACCAGCCACCCTCCCTCAGCTTTGGGATTCCACCCAAGTGTAGTGACTGCAGCAGTGTAACATGATGAACATAGTACAGTTTTGTACCTACCATAAATGTAGATGTTGGAGTGTAAACACTGCTGCAGTCCAGGTTACCCTCCCTCCTTCCCCTCTTACTTTCTGGTACGTACCTAGGTCTTCTACCCTTTACTAACGGGGAGTATTTGCTGGTATCTGAAAATTGTTTGCTTTTCTTTTGTATACTTTACTAGCAATTTGAATTGCCTACCTATTTGGGGGCACCTGACATCTGGGGCAAGAAAAACTGAAGAAAATGGCATCTGCTGCATCTTGTATACCCCTGTTGCACTGACATCAGGGAGGAGGCGACAGTAACCGACGCCGGACCAAGACTTTGGAACTCAGGCCGACTGGGAAACCGCCTGATGGCAGGATAACCCAAGTGTAATGACTGCAGCAGTGTTTACACTCTAACATCTACATTTATGGTAAGTACGAAACTGTACTTTTCCCGCCTTTGCTGTTTCCCGGCTAGGTCTCCCTTTCGTCTTGGTGTTTAATACCTTACTTGAGATGTCTAAGGATCAAAAGGAACATAAACCTTCGGGTTTTAAGAAATGTTCCAAATGTAGCTACAAGATGTCTATTACGGACGGACATTCCGTGTGTGTGTATTGCCTAGGAGCAATTCACTTGCAAGAATCCTGTAGCTTTTGCCACGCTTTCAGTCCGAGGGTGCTACAGGAAAGAAAAAATAAACTTATATTGAAGGGACTCCTAAAACCTTCGTTTGTAGAGTCTTTAGACTCTACTTCGAGTACTCGGTCTAAGGCTTCGAAGGCGAAGAAAAGATCTCCGGCTCAGTCTGTCTCCTTGGAGCCTCCTGAGAAAACTTCTAAACTGGACTCTACCTCCTCGGCTCCTCTGTCCTCGGGGCCGCAGGAGGTATCTGTTGTGCTGGAATCGACCTCTGCTCCAATTTTATTGGAACCCATTTGGAGCCGGTCTCCCAGTGTTAGGCATGGCTCTCCTGATAGGAGATCCCAATCCCCCTCTCTGTCCTCCAAGTCCTCCAGGCTGTCCGATTTGGATGTCGATAGGGTGGTTCAGAGGCTCCTGCAGTCGCCGGTGTTGGCTAAATTATTCTCTGCTCCGGAGCCCATCCCGATGCTTGTGTCGATAGTTCCTCCTTCGAGCACTTACTTGTTTTCGGAGCCGGTGTGCTCAGCTCCGAGTGATGTTCTTGTGCCGGCTCCGATACCCCCCCCCCCCAAGGGTTTATCAGTGCTGACATCGGCTCCAACCATGTCGGTCCCGTCCACAGGTTTTGGTACTCTGGTTTCCTCTGTCGGGCCCGAGGGGGATACTTCGGGACATTTGTCGGTTCCAAGCCTCCCCTTTGTGCATCGGCTCGGGGAACCCCGACCCCGGTCGTGGCCTCTGAGGCTGGTCGGTCCTCGGATTCGGGGGGGACCCGCCTTCGAGGCCATGAGGAGCGCACTGGCCAGATCTTCAGTTACATCACCCGGATCGGTCATTCTGTCCCCTTCCACCCCGGCTAGAGCCACTGACGCCCCCCTATCCATGGATGGTGGAGCCCAAAGGTCTGGGAATACCCCCATGAGCGATCCCAAACTTTCTGAGGGTCCTTCAGAATCAGTGCTTGAGGAGCCCCCCAGAAAGAAGTTGTGCAAGAGGAAGCACATAGACTCCTAGGACGAGTCTCTCACTTTTGATACCGACCTCGAGGAGTCAGAGGGGTCCCCCAAGTCATCCTCTGATGACGTCTCTTTCTCCGACATCCTGGAGATATTGAGACAGAGAGGCAACTGGCCGTCCAATTCCTCAAGGCCTTTGGAGCTCAACCCTGCACCTCCTGGGTGTCCCCACCCTTCAAGCTCCTGGATTTAATTTGTCGAAGGGTGTGGGAGAATCCTGATTCGGTGGAACCTGTGCCCAGAAGGCCCAATAAGTTTCTTTCTGCCCCCCCCGGGGGGAAAAGAGTTCTTGTCCAAAGGGGTTTCTGTAGATGCCATGGTGGTGGCGGCGGCGGCCACACAGCAGGAAGTAGCAGAGTCTTCTTCTTCCGTCCATCCTCCTAACAAGGAGTCCAGGAGCATGGACCGCTACGGGAAGTGTACCCCTCTCATCAGCGACCTTCACCCTGCGGTCGCTGAACTATCTTTGTCATTTTACTCTGCTCCAGAGAGATCTCCTCAAGGAGTTAGGAGATACTTTAACGGGTAATGTACCTGAGGCGTTAGCACACACGGTTAACGCCCGGGTGTCTACCCTCAATTTGAGTGTCAACTCGTCCATGAGGCTCATTTCGTATGCAGCCGAGGGGGCAAGTAGGGCGGCTAGTTCGGGAGTAGCCCTCAGGAGGCAAGCCTGGATGCGCCTGTGTCATTTCGCGAAGGCCTTCAAGTCTTCCTTCACTGACGCCCCCTTGATGGGTCCTCACTTTTTGGGACCAAAGTTAAAGACACCCTCACCAGATGCGAGCAAGAGGGAAAGACCCTGTCTGCCATAGGGGTCCGTTTTTCCCTTCCCTCTAGGCCTTACCCAAAGGCTCAGAGAGGAGGGAAGACGTGGTTCAAGAAATCACAGAAGTTTTTCCCTGCCGCACAAGGTGAGTCCCCCTCCAGAGGCAGGGGAGCGGGAGGTTATTCTGGAAGATGCCGCCCTAGAGGCAGAGGAGGCCCCTGCAACTCGGGAGACCGTGATTCCTTTCGTTGTTCCTCTTACCATCATTCCTGATGTGCTGCCCGACTTTCGTTGTACCCGGAAGCCTGGGCAAACATCACCCAAGATCGATGGATACTCCGAATAGTTTCCGGAGGTTATACCATTCCCTTTTTGTCAGACCCACCCTCCAGTCAGGAGGATCCCGGACGTTCCACCCAGTCAAAGGGATCTCGCAGCATTAGAAGTCTTAAAGCTGCTAAACAAAGGAGTCATCCAACCTGTCCCCTCAGACCAAATCGGATTAGGGACTTACTCAAGACTCTTTTTGGTGCCGAAAAGAACAGGGGACCTGAGACCCATTCTAGATCTCAGCTGATTAAACCACTACGTTCTGAAGTCTAAGTTCCGAATGGTCACCCTTCAGTCCATTTTCCCGTTGCTGGGAAAAGAAGTATGGATGTGCTCCATCGACCTCAAGGATGCTTACTACCGTATCAAAATGGACAGGGCATCCAGGAGTTACTTACGCTTCCGGCTGGGAGCCAGTCATTTCCAGTTTCATGTCCTGCCCTTTGGTCTCACCACAGCCCCCAGGGTGTTAAAGTGCTTGGCGGTGGTGACAGCTCACTTGAGACGTCAAGGATTCCAAGTGTTTCCATACCTGGACGACTGGCTCCTTACCGCCCCCACCAGACATCTTCTCATCCGGGCCAGGGACGCTACCATTACCCTCTGTCAACAACTAGGAATTACCTTGAACTGGGGAAAAATCTGCCTTGCTGCCCTCACAGCGTGTCACATTTGTAGGCGCAGAGCTAGACACCGTCCAAATGCGAGCCTTTCTGCCCCAAGAAAGGATCGGAGTATTGCAGAGTTAGGTTCATGCTTTATTACCCCTCAGGAAAGTACAAGCAAGATGGGAGCTTCAGCTTCTGGGATCCATGGCAGCTACCATTATGTTAGTGCCTCTAGCGAGATTACACATGAGGCTTCTTCAGTGGCTTCACTTTGCCCACTGGTCCTTTCAGAAACTCCCCCTTTCCCACCAGATCCTACTCGCGGACCGATGCAAGCAGGATCTCCTTTGGTGGCTATGCCCCACCAATCTGGACTAGGGAAAACCAGTTGACCCTTCGTCACCCGTCCCCACGGTGACCATGGACGCCTCCCAGATGGGGTGGGGGGGCATTATCTTGGCAGGACAGTCCAAGGCACGTGGCAAGATCACGAGGTACATCTGCACATCAATGTTTTAGAGATGAGAGAGGTGTTATTGGCGTTGCGGGCACTTCATAGCTCTCTTCCTCTGGGAACGATTGCAATTCACTCGGACAACATGTCCGTTGTGTGGTACTCAAACAAGCAAGGAGGAACCAGATCTTACCCCCTGTGCAGAGAGGCCATGCGAGTGTGGCAGTGGGCAGTGTCTTCCCAACGGTTTCTAGTGGCAACGCACATTCCGGGGAAGGCCAATGTGATAGCAGACAGGCTGAGCAGAGCTATTCTGATGCCTTACGAGTGGTCCCTGAACCTTCTGATTGCAGAACAGATTTTCAACAGGTGGGGCAGCCTTGCTGCGATCTTTTTGCCAGTCCCCTCGGTGCCAAATGCAGCAGCTACTTCACCCTGATCCCCCCACAGAGGGAGTCACCCAGGGACGCTCCAGTCCATGATTCCCTTCAGTCTGCTCTATGCTTTCCCTCCGTTTCCTCTGTTACCAAGAGTGATTCAGAAAGCCATATCCTTGGGAAGCAAGATGATTCTAATTGCCCCACACTGGCGTCGCCAAGTCTGGTTCTCTTTTCTTCATCAATTCGCGGTGGACAGTCCTTGGACTCTGGACCCAGTACCAGACCTACTGACGCACATGGTGCAGTTCCATCCCTCCCTGCGGACCCTCAGGTTGACAGCCTGGCTACTCCACTTCCGTCGTTAGTCAGTCAGACTTCATCGTTTTTCACCTGAGGTGGTGCACATTTTATCCTCTTCTCATAAGTCTTCCACCAGGAAGATTTATTCCAGCAAATGGAAGAGATTTTCCATTTGGGCTCAGGCCCAAGGACTTGAGCCTTACACAGCCCCAATTCCTGCTGTTTTGGATTTTATGTCCATGCTCTTTCAACAGGGTTCCGCCCCTGCTACCATTAAAGTGCAGCTGGCTGCTATTTCGAATTTTCATACCTCCTACGAGCCTTCCCTTATGGTACATAAACTCTGTAAGGCCTTTCTGAAGGGCACCTTGTTACTCCGGCCTCCTGTGTCAGAACTTGTCATGCCCTGCGATCTAAACTTTGTTTTGCAAGCCCCAACTTCCCCACCTTTCGAACCAGCTGCCTCATGTGACTTAAAGTTCCTTTCTTGGAAGACTGCTTTCATGATAGCCATCACATCAGCTAGACTGGTGTCAGAGATTCAAGCTTTGTCCATCAAACCCCCGTATTTAATCTTCCATAAGGACAGGGTTTCTCTTAGACCTAATCCATCCTTTCTTCCTAAAGTTACATCTACTGTTAATCTCAACCAGTCTGTTGAGCTGCCAGTTTTCTTCCCTCAATTCTCGAACAAAGCAGAGTTTAGATTTCATCAATTGGACATGCACAGGCAATTACGATTCTGCTTACACAGGAAAAAACAAATACGGAAAGCTGACCAATTGTTTGTGTCTTTTTCAGAAAGTAGAGCGGGATCCCCCATTTCCAAGGTTACAATCTCCAGATGGATTTCAAGTTGTATTTCCTTTATTTACTCCTCTTCGGGCAAAGATCTACCATTCCCAGTCAAGGCTTACTCTACCAGGGCTGTTTCCGCGTCAACAGCTTACCATGTCAGACTTTCTTTGGATGATATTTGTGTTGCAGCCACGTGGGCTTCCCCACACACCTTTATTACTCATTACAAACTGGACGTGGCTTCTAGGGGCCGGGCTTCCTTTGGTTCCACAGTCCTCAGGAGTATCTTCCTTTGAGCCTCCCAGGATAGAGGTGCTAGGGACACTGTCCCGTGAGTAAGAATGTAGGTGAGATTGGACTACATAACATCAAGAAGTTATCTACTCACCATAACGTTCGATGTATGTAGTCCATCTCGCCTCACATTCTTACGTACCCTCCCACTTGCCCACTTCCTGGAGGATTTGGAGGCTGAAATTGGCATTTGAGTACCCTTCAATGGCAGTTATTTTTTCTTATTCCCCTTGATAGAGTTCTACTGTAGTGGGTTGTTATGCATGAGGTGCGATTGTGGTTTTGCAGCAAACTAGATCTGCGGCTATGAAGCAATGCAACATGGGATACCTGTTTATCCCAGCCAATTAGAGACTTCGTGCTAGAAAATAAAAGTTGGCCGAGTCGGAGCCGATATTCAGCTCCGAACCCGTGAGTAAGAATGTGAGGTGAGATGGACTACATACATCGAACATTATGGTGAGTACGTAACTTCTTGTTTAGGAACGCTAACGGTTTGTTCATTGGTGGGATCAGACATGTGAAGTAACATCATCTTCCCTCTTTGTCTGTACCTTTGTCAATAATGTGTTTTAAATGAGGATTTAATAATTTCCACCTCTTTTTTGAGTTAGAACTGTTTCCTGCTGAAATAATGTCTTCTATCCATTTCCTTTTCTTCTCATTTATCCAGTCATGTATCATATGTGATTCTTGAATAAAGGAGTTGTCAGCTGGAATGCAGAAGTCTTTTGCTGTGTTGCTAGTACATAAGTAGTAGTAGTCAACAATCCCCTTTCCTATCTTTTCTATATGGGATCGGGATTTATTTTATCTTTCACCACCTTTCTTGATTTGATGTCACTCTCCAGACTTAAATTGTTCTTCTCACACAAGTCCAGCCACCTCTTGGCTGGATGTCCTTATTTCCTCTTGCCATCTTTCTGTCTGTACCTGGTCTTCACCAAATCATCATCTGCTTTCCTGCACGTGATCAGCCCACCTTAATCTGTTCTGCTAGACCCTCTTTGCATTTGGGAATAATTTGGCTTCTGCTTCAATGTCCTTGTTTCTTTGCCTGTTCCACAGTGTACATCATACCAGCTGTCTCTGGCATTAAATCTCCCTCACCTCAAACTTCCAAGACTGCTCTGTGGTCAGTGCCTTGGTCTGTGTATGATGCGGTGGTACTGGTTTGCACCACTGTTTTGTACACCTTACCTTTTAGCTTCTTTGGGATTATTTTGTCACACACTACCCCAACACTCTTTGCCAGTTGGTTACAGTACCTCTGATTGTAGCATTGACATCCTCATTTTACCCCTCCCGGATTCCTGAAACTGTTGAACTTTTACACTAATTTTCTTCTCTCCGGTTTTAGCTTTTTCTGATTACCCCATATGCTGTTTGTCATCCCATGTGCCTTCAGTTTTGCATTCTGTTCCCCTATAATTTTGCTGTTCAGTCTGTATTTGGTGCCACGTTGGTTGCATACAGCAAGTTTATCGATCTGTCTCCTGTTCGTTTACTAATGTAGTGAACAGCAGTGGAGAAAAAGCTGGACTCTGATTCACATACATGTACTGGGATTCCCTCTGTGAGCCTGTACACTGTTTGTAGTTATGCCATTGGGTCTTTGCAGTAAGTTGCTAGTGTTTCCAGGACTTGCATAAGATGTAAACATAATGCATTTCTTTCCTCTGTAAGGAATTTTGTCATTGGTTGCCCCTTTCTTGAAAATTTACATTTTGTGTAATGGCAAGCATTATACAAATGGTGACTGTGTTTGAAATCCATAACAAAGTGCATTCTGCAACCGAAAGTCATAATATACTATTGAAATTTTCTGTAATATTTCAGAGGTATGGTTTTGCACTGCTTGATATTAACTTGTAGTTATACAGTCGCTCGCTTGACGTTTAGTTCAAACATATGCAGTTGACAATTTGTCAGGTTGTCAAACTCCCTTGTGTGTGTCACTTGCAGACTCTGAAGTAAACAGTGCTGTGATGCTTCCTGTAGTTGTAGATATCAAAGTAAGGTTATGAAACGGGCACGTAGATGTCTGTGATTCTATTTTGTACTTGTCCTGAGAACTTTTGCTCATGCATTGTGCTATAATAATTGTGACCATCCAGATGTTTTGTCCTGAGCATTGAGAATTTCATGAAGCAGTGTAGCGATACCTGCATATCTATTTATGAGCAAAATGGCTATTTAAAGTTAGGGCTGCAGCATTTGCAAAACATTATGTATTAGCAGTGTTCTGCGTAATAAATGTAAAGGTTGACCACCTCTTCCTGTGTCTGTTTGGATTTGCATTAAACTGTGTACTTATTTCTGTAAGCAGATGAAGTTTGAGCAGCAGTGGTTTATATATTTCCCTTATGTGGGTATTGTAAAGTAGAGTAAGTCAGGTAGTTCAAATGGCATTTGTTTTGTACAGTGGAGTTAGTACATTTGCCAACAACTTTGTGTGTGTGAGAGAGAGGAGTCATTTTGGGTGGGGCTGGGATTGCTCTGTGAATTTGTGCTTCAGTGCATCTGTCACTGTATGATTTCAAACATTCAGGTTACACCCTTGTTTGGGTTGCTAGTGTCAGTCTGATAATGGAGAGGTTGTAATTTCTGGAAGTTTATTGTCCTTGTACTTTTACAATTTTGTTGTTTTCAGTTAATTTTTCTACTCTCTCCTAGTTGATGGTCATTTATGAAAATGTTTAATATTTCATTTGCAGTTTAATGGTAAAGTTCTTATGTTGTAAGTAAAATACAATTCTAGCTGTGTTAAAAGAAAACTGAACTTGCCCATTTTAAAACGTTTGCCCTTGACAAAACTTTCCTATTACACTTTTCACACTTTCATGCATATGCACTTTGGTACCCATCAGTGTTGTCCATAGTATTCAATGTTGGAGCTATTCTGCTCATAACTGATAACACTTTACCAGTAATTGCACCATTAGCTTTGGTTAAGCCATATGGACGAATGTGAATTTTCACAGGCAAGTTAGTATTTCTCATGACAAAGTGTACCTTTTGAGCACAACCAGCCTGCAGACCTACTAAAGGTATTTTATCAAAAAGGCAGCATCTTTCAGCTAACCGGTTTTTACCGTTTTAAATAATTTTTTCCAAACAGCAGTTCATATTTTTATACAAAATCTCAGCAACACTGATTAAGCTAGTTGGTGAAAACACATGCTGATGAACCCTACTTCATTGATTTTGTACTTGATCAGTGTTTGTCTTGGTCATTCTGTGTACCAATCTAGAGTCATGGTTGTTTCTCAGTGTGATAAAAGTTTCCAGTTTTTGTTTGTTTATTTATTGACATTTTGTTAACTGGGTTAGTCCAACTGAGCCAGGGGCCCATTTTCAGTGGAGACCCGAGGAGAAAAGCTCCAGAAATAAACTAATTATGATGTTTACAAAATGTTAAAGTAGGGTCACAGAAATGTAGTAAAAGTCAAGTCAAAAATTTGTACACAGCAGTACAATGCATAGGTAAAATAACAGTTAAGTACAACTTACAAAATTTGAGAACAGTATGTAACATAGACCAAAAAATTAAAAGGTTTAGAGAATATTACAGTAAGGAGAACATTATGAATACAGTTTGCTAGAGCAAGTACAAGGAGGAAATAGAGTTGATAGGGAAAAGCAGATAAGATGAGAGGAGACTAGTTCAAGTAGGGGTTTGACAAGGGCATGACAAAGTCTTCAGAGTTTTTTTTCAAAATGCAGTTTTTATTTTCTTATGCACCATATACAACCAAGTTGAACACGTAACAAAAGAAAAAACAAAGATGGTGTCGCTCAAAATTTGAATAAAATCCTGACAATAACAATCACTGCCAACTCTAATTCTCTGAATACCAACTATTTACAGCATCTCCATTAGTGCTACTAAGGATAGAAAATGGCAAAAACAGATACTTGAAAGTTGTCTGACAACATACTTGAAGTAACAGGAATAGTTTTAATACGCGACCAATTAGTAAATCTGAGCTGTGTTCCAAGACAACCATTTAGTAGTGTGTTGAGTAAAGGGTGTGTCAATATCCAGTGTCCAAAATGTGATTAAATAAAAGCTTCCAAAAGTTCTGATCTCATTTTTTAGCGTTTACTGTAATTAACCTTTGAGGGGATATGTATAATGAAGCCATATTTCTAAACCCATTCCATGAGAGTTTAGTACGATGTAACCAATTTTTAGTAGTATACAATTTGATTAGTGAGCATACAGTTATTAAAATATGTGATTTCGTAGTGGATAATTTAGGATCTATAACATGGAGAATAGTTACCTCCCAGGATAATGTTATTTTTGTGGTATCCCATCTTTTATAATTTTGCCTTAAGAGATCCTCATAGGTTATGTGCATATTTGTAATGCCACAACATATGTAAAAGGTCTGCTTGAGGGTATTGGCAACATTTACATGCAGTAGGGATCTTGGAATCAAAGTTATTCAGAATCACCGGTGTAAAATATACATTATTGTTTATCATTAACTGTGAATGGATAATTTTTTTGAACAGTGATAATTTAATAGTTAGATGTATTGCTTTGTTTCTGTTGGTTTGTTATTCTCACTGCTTTGGTGTCCCAATATTTCGCATAAAGTAAAGAATTCTCATATTTAATCTCACTTATGAGTTTATATGATTTGTAGAGTTCTTTACGCTAGTTATGTTCTTCATAACATCTAGAAATGTATTCAGAGCTGTCATTTATCTGAGTATCTTTAATTATTGGTGAAATGATCTCCCTTATTTGACGTGAACTTGGTTAGTTCTTTGTTGATTTTCTGGAAGAAGTAATTTGGAATGTTTTGAGATGATTGAGTTAGTGGTATACCAATCTAGGAAGAACATTCATTCTAATTATTGCTGCTTTTGATATCGTGGATAGTTTCAATTGCCTTCATCTATGCAAATCCTGTATAATGTCACTCCATACTTTATATATATATATATATATATATATATATATATATATATATATATATATATTATTCTGTAAAGTAGATATGCAGTTATGGTCATAAGATATCCCTAGATATTTGATATTATATATGGTACTGAAAGGGGAGACTGGAAAGTAGTTCTCTTTGGATTAAGAGGGTTAATATCAGAGCTTTGGCCGGCTAACATTTACCTGAAATCAGCTGGACGTATAAGTGAATTTAAGTACACTTTTATCTGCTCTTTTGCATATAGTTGTTGTTGTTGTGTCTTTCGGCTTATCCCGGTTAGGGGTCGCCACAGCGGAACTCCTGTCCGCTGACGTTTGGTAGTGGATTTTTACGTACCGAGTTACCAGCCCTGATGCACAACCTTCAATGAAGGCACGCCCATTCACGCATGCTTCCACACACAAGACGCTCTAGCTGAGAATCTAACGTGACAACGTCTTCCTGTGAAGTGTACTTTGTGTTTTTCACTGAATATTAACTCAACTGAAGGTTGTGGCTGTCTCTCTACAGTTAGTTCCCCACCCACCTTCCCTGTTCTTGTTTTGGTGTTAATGTTGGTGGCTTTGAAACTGCCCGCCCCACTTGTAGATTTGTATTTGGATACTCCTTCTGGTTCCATCTCAGTTGCTTACTCAACTGAGAGCAGTGAGATCATATTCTGATTTCAGGCGCTCCTACTGTGTACAAAGAGAGCATTTGGGAAGGACAACCCCTGTAGCCTCTTAATCCTGCTCGGCCCCCCCCCCCCCCAAAAAAAAAATTATATATATAAAATCTTATTCATCTGCTCTTACTGTAACTGTCTTAGTTGCTCTTCTGCGTGCTGTTATCTGTTCAGTCGCTCTTACTCTGCACGTATTACTGCTTGTTAGTAGCCTTCTAATTTATTGGCTTCTGCACTTGTTTTTTAGTCATTTGTTAATTTAATTGCACTTATTTGAACTGTATTTGCCGTAGTGTTGCTACACGCTCTGGTGTGCTGGCCTGCACTACAATTTGAATTGTATTTACTGCTGTTTTAGCTGCTTTTCTGTAACAAAAAAATAAATAAAAAATTCTAAGCTAGTTTCCTGCCTTTCCTGTAACTAGCCAAGTCCAGATACAGACTTGCTGTATCCAGGACTGTTGGTAAGCTTCCGAGCCCCCCAAGCCTTTCTGTGTTGGAGGGAAGCCTTCTAGCTTATCAGTGGGAGGAGTGGTAAGCACTAGGTAGCCTATCTACCACGGGAAGAGTGGGTTTTGGCCCTGAAATTGTAGTTCATTGGCAGTTTGGGCAGTTTTTCCATCTCTTTCTACTTTCTGGTTAAAAGCCCATTTTGCATTTGGTCCCCGCCTTTCCTATAACTAGTGTAATCCAGGTACAGATTTGCTGTGTCCAGGACTGTTGGTAAACTCCTGAGCCCCCCAAGCCCTTCTGTGTTGGAGAGAAGCCGTCTAGCTTATCAGTGGGAGTGGTAAGCACTAGGTAACCTATCTACCACCGGAGGAGTGGTTTCTGACCCAGAAATTATAGTTTATTGGCCATTTGGGAAGCTTTTCCATCTCTTTCAACCTTCTGATTTAAAAGCCTGTGTTTGCGCTTGTTTCCTGCCTTTCCTGTTACTAGTCTTGTCCAGGTACAGATTTGCTGTATCCAGGACTCTCTCTGTAAGCTTCTGAGCCCCCCAAGCCTTTCCATGTTTGAGGGAAGCCTTCTAGCATATCAGTGGGAGTGGTAAGCGTCAGCCTATCTACCACAAGAGGAGTGGTCCCTGGCCCAGAAATTGTAGCTATTGGCTGTTTGAGCAGTTTTTTCCATCTCTTTCAACTTTCTGGTTTGAAAGCAGCACTTGTGCCCGTTTCCCGCCTTTCCTATAACTAGCCTAGTCCGGTTACAGAGTTGAGAGAGATTGTTAGTAAGCTTCTGAGTCCCCAAGCCTATCAGTGGGAGTGGTAAGCACTAGGTAGCCTATCCCCCACGGGAAGAGTGAGTTTTGGCCCAGAAATTGTAGGTTATTTGGCCGTTTGGGCAGATGTTCATCATGTTTCACTGTTGCAGTCATGACTGTAGGCTTCTCCTCTGCCGGCAGGCAGTCCTCGGTCGGCCAGAATCCCAAAGCCTGATCAGAGGAATCGTAATAAACTTCCTGCCTTGGCCTTTTATCTGGAGGGGGATGTGAACCCCTAATCATAGTAAGTAAATCCTCCGCCATCTTGAGTAACCGTTTCTGTGATTTGGGAGCCGGTTCAGAAGAAGCCTGTGTTGCAGTCTTTGATTTAGGAGTCTTTGGCTTTGCCTTTATTAGAAGCTGAGTAGGCCTGAAAACCCCTTCGGAAGCCGGTACCTGCACAGCGGCTCCGGACCCATCCGAAGGAGCATTGTCCGAAGGACCTGCAATAGAAATATTCAAAGGCCTAGTTGGCTGCTCGTGAGAGTCCGTTTCGGCCATCGGTTCTGAAATGGCCGACGACAGGGGCTGCAAAAGCGCCTCACTGACGACGGCCAAACCTGAAGCTGGCTCCGCTTGTGCGATATCGTCAGATTTGGACCTCGGAGGCCTGTATTTATCCTTGCGACGTTTGTGAACTCCGGTAGCCGGAACCGTATCCGACGACATTTTGTAGTTAAAGCGCCTACCGAAGTAATGAAAAGCAAAATCGTACCTTCGTTTAATTGTACGTTGATTGAATCTAGCACAAAACCGACAACTAGCTACGTCATGGTCAGGGCCTAAGCAAGGAATACAGTAAGAATGAAAATCCTTATGAGGTATTTGCTTCCCACATGAAATACAATTATTAACTTTCTGACATCGGACTGGAGCAAGAAAAAGTTTCCCCAACGGGGTACTTAGCTTTGAGTGGAGAAAAAAGTCTTCGGACTGAAGTTTATCAGAAAAAATCATCAGGAGTCAGCCGACCGGCACTTGCGAACTGCTATCACCGCACGGCAAGAAAGACTGGAGAAGATGGCGTCGGCTGTCAGCTTTGTACTCCTGGCGCTCTGACGTCAGGGCGCATGGTTGAACAGCCGACACCAGACCCAGACTTTGGGATTCTGGCCGACCGAGGACTGCCTGCCGGCAGGGGAGAACCCTACAGTCATGACTGCAACAGTGAAGACACTCTAACATCTACATTTATGGTAGGTGTACACAACTGTACTTTTTCCATCTCTTTCAACTTGCTGGCTTAAAAGCCTACGTTTGTACTTGTTCCCCACCTTTCCTATAACTAGTCTAGTCCAGGTACAGATTTACTGTATTCCAGGACTCTTTGTAAGCTTCGGAGCCCCCTAAGCCTTTCTGTGTTGGAGGGAAGCCTTCTAGCTTATCATTGGGAGTGGTAAGCATTAGGTAGCCTATCTACCACAAGAGGAGTGGTTCCTGGCCCAGAAATTGTAGCTATTGGCCGTTTGGGCAGTTTTTTTCCATCTCTTTCAATGTTCTGGTTTAAAATCCGCACTTGCTTCCCACCTTTCCTGTAACTAGCCTAGTCCAGATAGAGTTGCTGTATCCAGGACTGTTGGTAAGCTTCTGAGCCCTGCAAGCCTTTCTGTGTTGGAGGAAAGCCTTCTAGCTTATCAGTGGGAGTGGTAAGCACTAGGTAGCCTGTCTACCACGAGAGGAGAGGTTATTGGCCCAGAAATTGTAGTGTTTTGACCATTTGGACAGCTTGTCCATCTCTTTCAACTTTCTGGTTTACAAGACCACATCTGCGCTTGTTTCCCATCTTTCCTGTAACTAACCTACTGGGTAGCACTAGAAAGCCTTAAACTGATATAAGCCTTCTAGCTTAGGAGAGAGACTTTGGAGTGATTAAGTATCAGATGTTCTTCGTGTTTCACTGTTGCAGTCATTGCATTTGGGTAATCTGCTGGCAGGCTGCCCTCATTCGGCCTGAGTAACAAAGTCTTGGGTCCTGTGTTGGTTGCTGTCTCCTCTTCCATGACGTCAGGTCGTCAGGGGTATAAAACCTGCAGCCGACACCATTTTTTTCAGTTTTTCTTGCCACATGGTCCCCGAAGCAGAAGCAGTTGGCAAGTGCCGGTCGGCCGACTCCTGAAATTTTCGTATTGGAGTTTCAGAACGGAAGTCTTCAAACTAAGTACCCCATTGGGGAAACTTTTTCTTGCTCCTTACCGATGTCAGTAAAAGAAGAGAATTGCATTACTTGTGGGAAGCAAATACCTCATAAGGATTTTCTTTTGTACTGTATTCCTTGCCTAGGCCCTGATCACCATGCCTTGCTGTCAGCTTTGTGCTAGATTTAACCAACGCACTATTAAGCGTCTGTATATTTTTGCTTCTAAATATTTAGGTTCAAGATTTAATTGTCCTAAAATGTCGTCTGTTAGCAATCGGACTACCGGTGTTCATAAAAAATGCAAAGAAAAAGAGACAGACCGTCGAGGTCCAAAATCGACAAAGCTTCTCCTAAGGAAGTCGCCGGTTCGCCGGTACTCAGTGAGGCGCTTTCGCAGCCCCTGATACCCGCTACTTTTGAGTCGCAGGAGTCTACAGAGACCCATTCGGAATCCGGTATGCCACGAGATTCTCAGAGTATTGCACCCGTGGATGTCTCTCCCTTGGATGAGTCCGGAGCCGCTGAGCAGGCACCGGCTTCAGAGTGTGTTTTCAGGCCTCAACATTTTTATATTAAACTGACGCCAGCATCATAAACAAGGTCAAAAACAGCTTCTATGTCTAAAAAAACAGACGCATGAGCCACGTACTCAGGCCCCTATGCCTAAAAACAGATTATCAAAATGGCTGAGGATTTAATTACCTTTATCAGGGGTTCCCAACCCCCCCCCCCCTGCAAAGAGGCCTAGGCAAGGCACTGATTATGAATCTTCAGATCAGCTTTCTATTTCTTCCGATTCCTCTTCTGATCATGAATTTTCTATTCCACCCTATGAGGATTCTGATGCAGAGGAATCCATCCCATCTGCATCTCCTCCTGAGGATTACTCTTTTGGAGAGACTTTGCATACTTTAAGGGAACATTTTCACTGGGAGAGTCAGGACTTCTCAGAATCAAAAAAGAGGCTTAGGGATTTCCTCCTTCTTCCTCAGCATAGGCCTTTGGCAATACCTCCTGTATTAGACATTGTTTATGATGTGTTTTCGGAATCAAGCATGGCTTCTGATTCCCTGCCTCCGGCTCCTACTAAGCCAGATAGATTTTACAGGGTTCTTTTCAAAAATCCTGCTGCTGATCCTGAAACTATTTTTCAGGGTCCCAAGGGTGTAAAGGCCTCTACAGCCATAAATCCTACCCCTTCTGATAGAGATCCCAGGGCGCTGGATAGATGGGGTAAGAAGGCTTATATATCAGCAACCTTGGCAATCAGGGCCTTAAACTGCCAGTTTCATATGCTTAAATATAAACAGCATGTTATGGGCTTACTGAAACAGAAAATGTTGATTTCTGATTTGTGGAAAATAGATTTACAGGAATTATTGCATTCAGCAGAACAGGTTGGAAAGCATACTTTGCAGTGTGGTTTTCATTGGAGGCCTCTTGTAGGGCTGCTGTTACTGGATCTGTGATTAGGAGGCATGCCTGGATCAAGGAGCAAAATCTGCCTGATCATGTTAAAGCTAAATTGTTGGATGCCCCTTTGCAGCATGATACTCTGGTAATAAGGCAGAAGAGGTTTTAAAGACAATGGAAGACAAAACTAAATCTATGCAAACTGTAAACATTTCTTGCAAGTGTAGCCACCCAGGTTCAGTAGACGTTGGCCTACTAAAAACTGGTCCTTTCCTGTGTCCAACAGAGCCACTCGGGGCAAATACAGGTGCTCAAAAGGCTCCAGATACCAATCACAGGGTTCTTACAGGTCAAAGCAATGGGGCGCCTCCACCTCCAAATCTGGAGGAAACAAAGCACAACCCTACAGTAAGCAGTCTCAATGACTTGCCTCTACCATCACCAAGCACTTATCTTTTGGCAGCCCCCTTGGGGGGGAAAACTAGCACTTCATGCTCAAAATTGGTACTTAATTACCCAGGACAAGTGGGTATTAAACATAGTATCCCAGGGGTACAGATTTCATTTCCATACTTTGCCAATTCCAAACGGATGGCCGGATCTGCCACAGAGCCAGTGGGCAGAGGCCCAGAAACAAGTCATGCCCTTCATGGATATGGGGGCTATTCAACCGGTACCAGAAAAGGAAAAAGGACAAGGTTTTTATTCACGACTTTTCCTGGTACCCAGAAAAGACAATTCATGGCGTCCAGTACTGGACTTATCGATTCTGAACACGTTCCTGGACATTCCAAAATTCAGAATGCTGACTTTACAACAGCTACTGCCTATGCTAGGCAAGAATGCTTGGTTAGTAACTCTAGACTTGAGGCATTCCTGCATATCCCAATAAGGGCATCATGCAGAAGATACCTCCGCTTCAAAGCAGGTTTTTTGCATTACCAATTCTCTGCACTGCCCTTTGGCTTATCTACTGCGCCCAGAGTCTTTACAAAGTGCCTGGTACCAGTAATTGCATTCTGCAGACAAGGAAGCATTCAGATTTATCCTTATCTGGACGATTGTCTCATTCAAGCAGAGGACAAGGACACTCTTCTTCAGCATCTGGCGTTTGTAAAAAGGCTTCTAGCATGCCTAGGGTGTACACCATAAACGAAAAGAAATCACAACTGGTACCCTCTCAAATAATTACATTCCTGGTGCAAGCTTGAATGCAACTGCCCAGATGGCTTACCTCACGCCAGACAAAGGCAACTGACAACATACTTCAAACAAATGGCAACCAAAACCCAGTTATCTGCAAGACAAATTCTGCAGGCTTTGGGGTTCATGGCATCCTGCATTCTACTAATTCCATATGCGAGACTGCATATGAGGAAACTTCAATGGTACCTAAAAGGTTTATGGAGTCAACATTGTCACAGCCTGAAATAAATGATTCCTCTCATTCCCTGTCTGCAACAGGAGTTTCTTTGGTGGGCAGAGACATGTCACCAAAACAAGGGACTGTCATTCACTCTACCCCCTGCCACCCAATCCCCAACGACAAATGCATCAGACTATGCTTCGGGGGCCCACCTGGCAGGGAGCTGCACTCAGGGCAAATGGAGCCCAAACCAAATGCATCTGCATATCAACTAGAAAGAAATGCTAGCTGTTCAGAATGCTAGGACAGCCTTCAAGGACTTACTTCATCCAGAACAACTACTGATAAAGACGGACAACACCACAGTTATGTGGTACATACACAAGCAGGGAGGTACACATTCCTACCCCCTTTGCAGACTAGCCATGGCTTTGTGGAACACAGCTTTGACTTGCCAAATACCTCTTCAAGCTCATTTCCTGCCAGGAAAGCAAAATACTCTGGTAGACGACCTAAGCAGAAATCTTATGGACCTGCACAATTGGAAACTGGATCCACAAATCTTCAGCATGTTAACACGGAAATAGGGGAGCCCAGACATATTGAAAGTCTAAAATGGCTGCAGGTTATACTCAAGAGCCCAGACATAGATCTATTTGCCTCTCCCCAAAATTATCAATTGGGCAAAATCTGCACAAGAACTCATCACACAAAAGCATGAAAAGTGGATGCTCTATCCTTCAGCTGGAAAAACCTATCAGTCTATGCCTTTCCCCCTCTGCCTGTACTCTCCGAGGTCTTACTAAGTCAGACAGGAAAAAACAAAAATGATCCTAATTGCTCCGGACTGGCCTCGCCAATGCTGGTACCCACTTCTAAGGAATATCGCATCTTCCTCCATGGTACTTGCCTCAAATACCTCATCTACTGTCTCAGCAGAACTATCAAATTCTGCACACTGAGCTCCGAACTCTGAATCTTGCAGCATGGCTAATCAACTAATTATTCAAACAACACCTCTCAGTAAATCTGTGATGGATGTCATTTTGGAAGCCAGAAGGCCTAGTACTAGAAAATGTTATGCTGATAAATGGAAGAGATTCTGTGCTTGGAACCAAGCACAAGGAATAGACGCAGCAAAGCCCAATATTCCTCAGATTTTACAATATTAGACTGAGATGCTTGACAAGGGCCTATCTTTTTCTTCAATAAAAATCCATGCCTCTGCCATCTCGGCTCATTACAACACCAGAGCCTCCCCTCTTTTCTCATCCACTGCTTAAACAGTATCTTTGAGGGGCCAAAAATTTAAGGCCTCCCAGAAGAGCACAAACTACTGCATGGGGGACTTCAATTTTGTGTTGGAAAAACTCACCCTGCCTCCTTTTGAACCAGCAGCTACTGAGGATATAAAATTTCTATCTTGGAAAACAGCTTTTCTTTTGGCAGTCACTTCAGCAAGAAGGGTTTCAGAACTACAGGCTCTCATGACAGTGGAGCCTTTTATTGTATTTTACCCTGACAGGGTATCCCTCGGGACCAATCCTTCTTTTATGCCTAAGGTGGTATCCAGTGTGGCTCTTAATTAGACCATTCACCTGCCAGCATTTTACCCAAATCCGCAGAACAAGGGGGAGCGGATTCTGCATTCATTGGATGTACACAGACAGCTAAGATTCTACTTAAACAGGACCAAATCTCTAAAGGTCTGAGCAACTACGGGTAGCATTTGCTGCAGGATCAGAGGGGAAGGCTATATCAAAGCAGACTATTTCTAAATGGATAAGTCACTGCATTCGTTTCTGCTATTTGCACCATGGTAAACCTGTGCCCAAGGGGATCAGATCACATTCCGACAGGGCTGCCTGTACTTTGCAGCTTTTCTCAGAGGGGTCCCAACCAAAGACATTCTTGAGGCTGCTACTTGGAGCTCTGTTCATACCTTCACAAAGCATTATCATTTACCCCTCTCCTCCAAATCCAGGGCATGCTTTGCTACTGCAGTCCTGCAGGGCCTTATAGCCGCTCCTAATGCAGTTTAGTTCCATCCTCCCATCCATAGCTTTGAGATTCTACCCAAATGTAATGACTGCAACAGTGAAACATGAAGAACATAGTACAGTTGTGTACACTTACCATAAATGTAGATGTTCGAGTGTATTCACTGTTGCAGTCCGGGTTACCCACCCGCCATCCCCCTTTCTATACATTTTCTTTCCTTCACAATACTCAAAAGCCTTTGGTGTATTTGCTTTTAGTTAAAGGTAAAGCTTATGTTTCTAAAAGTGCATGTATATATTTACTGTTTATTTATATATATATATTTTTGCTCCCCATTTGGGGGGCACCTGACATCTGGGGCAAGAAAAACTGAACAAAATGGCGTCTGCTGCATGTTTTATACCCCTGACGTCATGGAAGAGGAGACCACAACTGACGCAGGACCCAAGACTTTGTTATTCAAGCCGACTGAGGGCAACCTGCCAGCAGATTACTCAAATGTAATGACTACAACAGTGAATACACTCTAACATCTACATTTATGTTAAGTGTACACAACTGTACTTTTTCTGTACTTTTGTTGCTGTACTTAACTGTTTTCCGCCTAAACGCAGATTTTCCGGCATTTATTGTGATTTAAAAGCTTGTTTTTTTCGCATATTGTACTTATTTGACTGCCTGCACTTTTAAACCATTTTTTGTTTAAATAATTTAACTGTTGTAGGCTACACAGTAAAGTGCGATAGCCTTTTCTGATCATTTGTAGTCGTTTAAAGTTGTTTTAAGTGTATTTTTTTTTTTACTGTTTTTGCCTTATCTTTTCAAAAAAAAAAAAAAAAAAAAAAAAAAAAAAAAAAAAAATTCCTCGATGTCCTTCAAGGATGCATCTGCAGTCCTTACAAATGGGTTGTCCTGTCGTCAGGCAGCCCCTCGGTCGGCCGGATTCCAAAGTCTGGGTCTGGCCTCAGCTGGTGTCGCACTTCACCTGACGTCATAGCTGCAGTTCTTCGGGTATAAAGGCATCAGCCGACACCATTTTCCTCAGTCTTTCTTGCCGCGTGGCGCCGGAAGCAGAAGCTGTTCGCAAGTGCCGGTCGGTCAGATCCAGAGATTACTACTACCGAATACTACTTCGAAGACTTCTAAAAAGCTAAGTACCCTGTTGGGGACTCTTTCTTGCCTCAGCCAATGTCAGAAAAAGTGAATAACTGTTTAACTTGTGGGAAACAAATACCTCATAAAGATTTCCACTCTTACTGCTTACCTTGTTTAAGCCCAGACCACGACGTAGCAGCTTGTTTAGCCTGTGCTTCTTTCAACCGACGGACGCTTAGACGTCGGTCAGAGTTTGCTGAACAGTTTTTCGGCTCAGATTTCGCGTACATTATGCCGTCGGATCCTCCGACTTCACAAGTTGTTAAGAAACGCAAAGAAAAGGACCGACACTCGCGGTCCGCAGTTTCGGCCGAAACCGCGGTTAAGCAAACCGCGAGTGTGTCGGTTTCGGCCGAAACTGAGCAAGCGGTTCTATCTTCAGCCGAATCCATGACTACTACCAAGGCCCCTTCTAACCTGGTTGAATCGGCCTCTGAAATTCAACCTGCTACTGTGGTTTCACAAGAATTATCGGACACCATCCCCTTGGATGTTTCAACACCTGCACGTGGTGCTGCTAGGCCTCCTGCAGCCATGTCCATAAAGGCCTTTGCCAGGGCTAAAGCAGCCAAAACTTCTAAGTCTGTGCCTGTTAAGCCCCCCTCTCACAGGCCCAGCTCCAGTTCCCAAATGCTTACTCTGGCAGAGGATCTCATCTCTTTAATAAGGGGATCCCAACCTCATCCAGACAGGGCCCCTCAACCTCCTCCAGAAAAGAGACCTAGAGCAGAGCCCCCTGAGCCAGTGTCCTCAGATGATGCTTCTGATGATTCAGACAATACAGACCATCCAGAGGCTCTTTTTTCTCCTTATGAAGACTCTGTTGCTGAGGAATCGATTCCTTCTGCCTCTCCACCAGAGGAATTTTCCTTTGGGGAAACCTTACATGCCATGAGGGAGCAATTTCAATGGCAGGGGCAAGATTTCTCAGATTCAAGGAAAAGGCTTAGGACTTTTTTGCATTTACCACAACATAGGCCTTTAGCTATACCTCCAGTTCTTACTGTTGTAGATGATGCATTTAATGATGCTTGCACTGCTCCTGATACTTTGCCTCCAGCCCCTGCTAAGCCCGATAGGTTCTACAGGGTCCCGGACACACATCATCATTTATACAAGGCTCCTTTTGCAGATCCCGAGACTATCTCCCAGGGGCCTAAGGCAGTAGCTTCGACCTCAGTTAAAAATCCCCTTCCCTCGGAAAGGGAATCCAGGTCCTTAGAGAGATGGGGCAAAAAAGTATACACCTCTGCTACTCTCTCAGCTAGGGCATTGAACTGTCAGTTTCATATGATCCAATACCAGGAGTTTATGCTTGATCAGTTAACTAAGAAACTGTCCTCTGATGACTCTTTAGATAAGAAATATGTTCTAGAAATGGTGCATAACATTCAGCAGGTTAGTAACCATTCTTTAAAATGTGGCTATGATGCACTGGAGGCTTCCTTTAGATCAGCCATGACTGGCACAGTTATCAGAAGGCATGCATGGTTGAAAGAACAGGTCTTGCCGGATCATGTTAAAGCAAAACTATTAGATGCTCCTATGGATAAGGTCAATTTATTTGGTTCTCCTGCTCAGCAGGTACTGAAGAAAATGGAAGAGAAGGCAAAATCTGTACAAACAGTGAAAGATTTCTTACAGGTTCAGCGTCCAAGGTTTAGCAGGAACTGGCCTTCCAAAAATTGGTCCTTTCCAGACTCCTCTAAAACACAGAGAGGCAGGAACAGGTGTTCAAGAGGCAGAAACCAATCCAGAGGAGGTGCCTACAGGGGACGCCAGTGGCAAGGTAACAACCAGCGAGGCACAGACACAACTACTACCACTGCAACAGGACAATCACAGTGACTTGGCTCTGGCACCGCCTACCAGGGAACAAATAGCAGCATCCTTAGGCGGAAAGTTAGCCTTATTTTCAAAAAACTGGCACTGCATCACAAGAGACAAGTGGATTTTGCAAACTATAGACCAGGGCTACAGGTTTCATTTCCATACTTTACCAGGAAAAAGAGGAATGCCAAACCTACCACCAAATCAAAAGACAGAAGCTCTAAAACAAATAGCTCAATTAGCAAAAATGAGAGCTGTGGAAAGGGTGCTATCTATGGAACAAGGAAAGGGATTTTACTCCAGACTCTTCCTGGTACCAAGAAAAGAGAAAAATTGGAGGCCTATTCTCGACCTGTCCGCTTTAAACACATTCATCATTGTTCCAAAATTCAAAATGCTGACCCTACAGCAACTTCTTCCCATCCTGGGCAAGGAGTCTTGGCTGGTGACTCTAGATCTCAAGGAGGCATACCTGCACGTCCCCATACGACCAAATTGCAGAAGATACCTCAGATTTCTTGCAGGATCAGAGCATTATCAATTCTCAGCATTGCCTTTTGGCTTATCTACTGCGCCCAGAGTGTTCACGAAATGCCTGGCATCAGTAATCGCTCACTGCAGGCTTCAGGGAATCCAAATATATCCATACCTGGACGACTGCCTGATACAAGCGGACAACAGAAACAAGCTAACAGAAGACTTACAAAGAGTCATTTACTTACTGCAAGCCCTGGGATATACAGTCAATATAAAAAAATCAAGACTAACACCATCCCAAAGAATAATCTTTTTAGGTGCAGAATTGGACACAACAAAACAGATGGCATTCCTAACTGCAGAAAAACAAGAACAACTTCCTCTCTACTTCTTGGCATTAACAAAGCAGAACCAGCTAACAGCAAGGAAAGTACTGCAGGCCTTGGGCTTCATGGCATCCTGCATAATCCTGGTCCCTCATGCCAGACTACATATGAGGAAGCTACAGTGGTACCTGAAGAATTTATGGTCTCAACACAGGCACAGCCTAGAAACCGAAATACCACTAATCCCATGCCTGAAACAAGAGTTCCTATGGTGGGCTCAGGCATGTCAGTCAAACCCCGGTTTGCCCTTCCACAGCATTCAACCAAGCCAAACCATCACAACGGACGCCTCAGACTTCGGTTGGGGGGCCCACATGCTGAACAAGTGCATACAAGGCTTATGGACTCAAGATCAGCTGCACCTGCACATAAATCAAAAGGAAATGCTGGCAGTAAAACTGGCAATCCAGAATTTCAGACCATTCCTCCAAGAAGGGCAGTTGATGATAAGGACAGACAACACCACAGTCATGTGGTACATCAACAAACAGGGAGGCACTCATTCATACCCTCTATGCCGGATGGCACTGGACCTATGGAATATGGCTCTGAGCTACAACATTCAGTTACAAGCAATTTTTGTACCGGGAAAAGAAAACATCCTAGCAGACATATTAAGCAGAACTACTTAGGATGCTCACGAATGGATGCTACACCCGGACATCTTCAAGGCCATCACAAGGAAATGGGGACTACCACAAATAGACCTATTCGCATCCCCACTCAATCACCAGCTGAAGAAATTCTGCACAAGGACGTACCACCCACTTGCTTGGAAGGTGGACTCTCTATCCTTCAGTTGGAAAAACCTGACAGCATATGCATTCCCACCTCTTCCTTTGATGCACAAGGTGCTATTGAAAATCAAAGAGGAATGTCCAAGGATCATTCTGATAGCTCCAGACTGGCCAAGACAACATTGGTACCCATTACTGAGGAGCATGTCTCGGGGACAAATGTGGACACTACCCCTGATTCCATTGCTGTTAACTACAACACCCTGCATCCAAACCTGAAAACTCTGCAGCTGACTGCCTGGAACATTACATAAGAGCAACTAACCCAGATTTATCCCAAAGGGTTAAAGACATTATCCTTGAGGCCCGCAGACCTTCAACAAGAAGGAACTATGCAGGAAAATGGAAAAGATTTCTCATTTGGAGTACTGAAAGGGGAAAAGATGTGTCAAAGGTAGACATAGCCAACATCCTGGAGTATTTGGCAGAGCTTTTCCATACAGGCCTGTCCTATTCCTCCATCAAGATGCATGCATCAGCTATTTCTGCAGAATACAGCTTTGATCCCCCTGTCTTCTCGCATCCTCTACTCAGGCAGTTTCTGAGGGGAATTAAAAATGTAAAACCTACTAGGGAAACCACCATTGCCAGCATGGGACTTGAACTTTGTGCTAGAAAAATTGACACTCCCCCCTTTCGAACCAGCAGCAACAGCAGAACTTCAACACCTATCCTGGAAAACTGCTTTCCTGCTGGCAATTACCTCAGCAAGAAGGGTTTCTGAGCTACAGGCTTTAATGGCAGTACAACCCTTCCTAATCTTCCATCAGGACAGTGTCTCCATGAGAACAAATCCTACATTTATGCCTAAGGTGGTATCCAGAGTGTCTTTAAACCAGGCTATCCACCTACCTACATTCTTCCCCAATCCACAGAACAGGGGGGAAAGACTGCTGCATACTTTGGATGTACATAGACAGTTACGCTACTACCTGGACAGAACCAAGGGCAATAGAAAAACTGACCAGCTTCTGGTAGCATATGCAACAGGAAGGGAAGGAAAAGCAATTTCAAAACAGACAATCTCCAAGTGGATAGGAAATTGCATCAGATTCTGCTACTCCTACCATGGAAAGCAAACTCCACAGAACATAAGGCCTCATTCTACAAGGGCTGCAGCCACTACCACAGCTTTCTTACGAGGAGTGGCTACCAAGGACATTATAGAGGCTGCTACTTGGACCTCCGTGCATACATTTGCCAAGCATTATAACTTACCTTTATACTCTAGATCCCGAGCAGGGTTTGCCACTGCTGTTTTGCAAGGGATCCTAACTACACCATAATTTCTTCTTCCTCCTCCGCTAGTTTGGCTATGGTATTCTACCCATTTGTAAGGACTGCAGATGCATCCTTGAAGGACATAGTACAGTTTTGTACCTACCATAAATGTAGATGTCCGAATAGGAATGCATCTGCAGTCAGGATTACCCACTCTCCTTCCCCTCTGAGGTATTCCTAGGGTATTTGCCCATCTAATAGCTAGCTGGGGGGGGATCTCTTATGGTGTATTTGTTTGTATATATGTACATACATGCTTATTTTTTGTGTTTGCCTTCTACTATTTGGAAACATTGGCATTTATCCAAAATTTAGCTATCCAAGAGGGCAACTGGCATCTGGGGCAAGAAACACTGAGGAAAATGGCGTCGGCTGATGCCTTTATACCCGAAGAACTGCAGCTATGACGTCGGGTGAAGTGTGACACCAGCCGAGGCCAGACCCAGACTTTGGAATCCGGCCGACCGAGGGGCTGCCTGACGACAGGACAACCCATTTGTAAGGACTGCAGATGCATTCCTATTCGGACATCTACATTTATGGTAGGTACAAAACTGTACATGTTAAGTTGTCTATCTCGCCTTCATTCTTGCTGGATGGGTTCGGAGCCGACCTCGGCTCCGACTCGGCCACTCTAAAAGCTCGAGAGTTGGTTCCACCGGCTCGAGGCTCCCCTTATATCCCACAATGCTAGGCGTGAGTAACCTCAGATCTCGTTTGCCGCTACAGCGATCGAGGTGTTTGGTTTCTACCGGCTTCTTGGTGAGTTATTGTAGAGTAAAATTTAGTCTACTTAAACCCCTTTAGTTTAATTTTTAACAGTTGTTTCCCTTAGGTTAGTGAATTTTGTCCCCTTTTCTCTTCTAATATCTCCCTTTTCCACAAGAACTCTTAAGTTCTTCCCTCGGGCCTTTGGGCCTTTTCCATCCCCTAGTGGTGTGTGTGTGTTTTCTCAAAGAATTTAAAACTTTGATAGTATATCTTATTTTTTGAGTTTAAACTTGTATAGGGTGTAATCAGTGTGTTTGACTGTGTGTGTGTGGTTACACTTCCTTCTATAATGTCTAAAGACTCAAAGGTCTCAGGCTTCAAGAAGTGTGACTCGTGCCGTCAGAAAATGTCTCTGACAGACGGTCACACTTCTTGTGTCTACTGCCTGGGACCTTTACACCTGCAGGACTCCTGCGCTGTATGCCACGGCTTCAGCCCCAGGGTCCTGCAGGAAAGAAAAAACAAACTTATTTTGAGAGGTTTACTTAAGCCTGAGGGTTCCCTTACAGTTCCTTCGGGAAAGCCCTCCAAGGCTTCTAGGTCCTCGGCTCCAGCTTCTGAGTCGAGGCCTAAGGCTTCGAAACCTCCGTCTGCATCTGCTCCGGCTGGAGCCGATGAGTCTCAGACTGCAGTTTCTGTGGGTTCCTCGGCTCCGGCTGGAGCCGAGGTATTGGAAATTCCTGTGTCAGTTCCGACCAGACCTTCGGAACCGACATCTAGAAAGAGGTCCAGGTCACCGTCCCTTGGCTCCGTTCATTCGGCTCCAGCATCTCCCCTGCTGTCTGAACGGAGCCATAGATCTCACTCCTCTAGGTCATCGAGGCTTTCGGACCATGACCTTCAGAGGGTAGTGAGTCGACTTCTCAAGTCCGAGGCACTGGCCCAAATGCTTCAGAGTCCGACTCATCAGTCGATGCCTGACCCTGTCCTCATTATGTTCCTCCTCCGACTCCGTTGAGCTCGGAGCCGGGCGCTGAACCGAGACTGTGGTAGCGTCGAGCCGATACAAATGTCTTTGGCTCCATCGTCGGCTCCGATTTCTTCCTTAGAAGAATCTCGGCGCCGGACTTCCTCGTCGGCTCGAGGGGTGAGTGGCATCGGACCCTTGTCCGACCCGCTCTCCCTCTCGGGCTTCGGCGCTGGTGAGTTCGGCTCCGACATCGGCCTCTGAGCCATCACTGTCGGTGCCGAGGGAGGTTTTTAGCTTTTCGGAGCGGGGACCTCTGGCTCTGCCTGACAGGGGTGCGTTCGAGGTCATGCGGAGTGTGTTGGAACCTGGTTCAACTCCACAGTCGGCTCCGCCCCTCCCTCTTCGGTGCCTCAGGTCAAGTCGACTCACTCCCTCATCCCAGACCGCAGAGAGCCAGCTCCTCAGGAATCCCCTGTGGGGATCTCATCCTCTTCCGAGGCCTCTCCTGAATTGGCAGAAGAGCCCCCTCGGAAGAGAAAGTGTAAGA
Organism: Protopterus annectens; assembly: GCF_019279795.1. Taxonomy (NCBI): domain Eukaryota; kingdom Metazoa; phylum Chordata; order Ceratodontiformes; family Protopteridae; genus Protopterus; species Protopterus annectens. Next base: position 602,779,980 of record NC_056736.1, read on the forward strand.
GGAAACACATAGACTCACCTGAGTCCGTCACCTCTGACACGGATTTAGAGGATTCCGAGGGTTCCCCCCGTTCCCCTTCTGAAGATGTCTCATTTGCAGACATTCTAGAAATCCTTAAGCAGAGGGGAAATTGGCCAGCCCTCAACCCTTCGGAGGATGAATCTGTGTACCTTGAGGCGTTTGGCTCTCGCCCTTCCACCTCCTGGGTGTCTCCCCCCTTTGACCCCCTCATGCAGGTGGTAGCAAAAAAGGCATGGACGGCTCCTGACTCAGTGGACCCCACCCCCAGGAGACCCTCAAAATTTATCACGGCACCAGCGGATAAACAATTTTTGACCAAGGGAGTTTCGGTGGATGCTATGGTGGTTGCTGCTGCCACTAAGAAGGAACTAGCTGATCCTTCAGTGCCTGTCCATCCACCTAACAAGGAATCTAGGTCTATGGACAGGTATGGGAAGCGGATGTTCTCATCAGCGACCTTTGCAATGCGTACGCTGAACTACCTATGCCATTTTACTGCCTTCAAAGAGACTTGATCAAAGAAGCGAGTGACATGTTGAAGGATCCTACAGCTGCGGGTTTTCAAGACAAGATGAACACTCAGCTGGCTACCCTGAATTCCATAGCTAACTCCTCCATGCGCCTCCTTTCGTATGCGGCTGATGGAGCGAGCAGGGCCGCAGGGACAGGTGTAGCCTTACGCAGGCATGCCTGGATGCGGTTATGCAACTTTGCGGACCCCTTTAAAACATCTTTCACTAATTCCCCGTTCGATGGATCATCTCTTTTCGGTCCTCAAGTGAAAGAAACCTTGACTAGGTGCGAGACGGATGGCAAGACTCTTTCTGCCGTCGGAGTCCGTTTTTCTACTCCTCCCAGGCCTTACCCCAAAGGCCAGAAAAGTGGGAAAATGTGGTTCCGCAAGCAATCTCAAGGGACTTCGCCTGACGCACAGAGTCGGTTCCCCGCCAGAGGCAGAGGGGGGAACAACAATGGTAGACGTCGCCCTAGAGGCAGGGGTCCATAGAACCAGGGCAATCGAAAAGCCTTCTCTGATAAGCCCTTTCAACATCCCTGAGGTGTTGCCCGACTGCCCACCTTCGGAGGCAGTCGGGGGAAGATTGTCACTGTACCCAGAAGCCTGGCTATCCCTGACTCAAGACAAATGGGTACAGTCCATCATTTCCGAAGGCTATTCCATTCCCTTCGTTCGCATTCCAAACCAATCAAAAAAATCCCTTCCAGATGTTCCACCCGCTCAAAGGGATCTTGCAGCTTTGGAAATTTCAAAGCTGCTTGCAAAAAGAGCAATTCAGCCAGTTCCAGCAGACCAGCAAGGATCCGGAATCTACTCCAGGTTCTTTTTAGTTCCAAAGAAAACAGGGGACTGGAGACCAATTTTGGATCTCAGTATCTTGAACAAGTCAGTCAAGAAAACAAGATTTCGGATGGTCACGCTGCAGTCCATCCTTCCCCTTTTGGGAAAGGGAAACTGGATGTGCTCTATAGACCTTCAGGATGCGTACTATCACATAAAAATGAACAGACGCTCCAGAAGATTCCTCCGCTTCAGGCTGGGAACCAGTCATTTTCAATTCAGGGCCCTGCCCTTTGGTCTCACCACTGCCCCCCCGGGTGTTTACCAAATGCATGGCAGTGGTAGCTTCTCACCTGAGACGTCAAGGATTCCAGGTGTTTCCATATTTGGACGACTGGCTCCTCACAGCTCCCACCAAGCATCTTCTTCTAATGGCCAGGGACTACACCTTTCGCATTTGTCAAAATTTAGGCATTTCAATAAATTGTGAAAAGTCTGTTTTGTCGCCTTGTCGTACTATTACCTTCATAGGCGCAAATCTAGACACAGTCAACATGTCTGCGAGACTAACAGATCAGAGAGTAACAGACATACACAAACTGGTCTCGCTCCTCTTCAGCAGCAACAGAATCAAAGCCAGGTTAGTTCTGAAAGTGTTGGGGATTATGGCGGCTGCCATACCTCTGCTTCCATTAGCCAGATTCCACATGAGAATCCTTCAATGGATGCTCTTCACGCAATGGTCATACCAGCAACTTCCGATGTCCCACACCATTATGATTACGAAGACATGCAGGAATCATCTTCTGTGGTGGATGTCTTCCCCTCAGCTCTTATTGGGAAGACCCTTTGTCCCTTCCTCCGGTTGCTACTCTGACAACGGACGCCTCCCTGATCGGGTGGGGGGGGGCATTATCAGGGCAGAACTGTCCAGGGCACTTGGCAACCAGACGAATGCCACTTGCACATAAATGTTCTGGAGATGAGAGCAGTGCTTTTAGCGTTGCAAGCCCTTCAAGACTCTCTTCCCTTGGGAACGATAGCAATCCAGACGGACAATATGTCTGTAGTGTGGTATATCAACAAACAAGGCGGAACCAGGTCCTACCCCTGTGTCGAGAAGCACTCAGACTGTGGCAATGGGCGATTTCTTCTCAGCGGTTTCTGATAGCAACGCACATCCCCGGAAGTCCAATCAAATTATGGACAAGTTGAGCAGAGCTATCCTCATGCCTCACGAGTGGTCTCTGAAAGACTCTGTTGTGGGAGAAATTTTTCTCAAGTGGGGTCAGCCTTGCTGCGACCTTTTTGCTACTCCCCAAAACAGCAAGTGCAGAGATTATTTCACCCTATTCCCTTTACCAGGCCAGCCCAGCAGAGATGCTCTAGTCCAAGTTTGGCCCCGGGACTTCTGTATGCATTTCCTCCCTTCCCACTAATCTCTCAAGTGATTCAGAAAGCTATCGCTCAGAAGGCCTCGTTGATCCTCATTGCTCCTTATTGGCCTCGACAGGTTTGGTTCCCCTTTCTACATCATTTTCTGTTGGAGCGACCTTGGCATCTGGACCTAGTTCCAGATCTTTTGATCCATCAGTCGGGTCAGTTTCATCGCTCCCTTCCCTCTCTGAACCTCACTGCTTGGTTCCTCCAATTCCAACCTTAGCCAGGCTTCCTCAAATATCTCACTCTGTCCGAGATATTTTGATAGCTTCCCATAAATCTTCCACTCGGAAGGTTTATTTGAGTAAGTGGAAACGTTTCGCCTATTGGGCTCAAGTAAAGGACATAGATCCTTTCACTGCTTCCATCCAAATGGTCCTTGATTTTCTAGCTGAACTCTTCCATGCAGGTTCATCTCCTTCTACTCTTAAAGTTCAATTGGCAGCTATTTCTAATTTTCATGTGGGCATTTCAGAGTCTGCTATCATGTCCCACAAGCTTTGTAAAGCTTTTTTGAAGGGAGTTTTTCTACTCAGACCTCCTATAAGAAATCCTCCTCCTCCTTGGGACCTAAATTTAGTTCTTAGCTCTTTGATTCTTTCCCCTTTCGAACCTGCAGCCTCCTGTTCTTTAAAATTGTTATCATGGAAGACACTCTTTCTAGTGGCTATTACTTCAGCTAGAAGAGTTTCAGAACTTCATGCACTCAGCTGTCGACCTCCTTATCTGTTGTTCCATAAGGACAGGGTATCTTTACGAACCAACCCGCCTTTTTACCTAAGATAGCCTCAAGGCCTAACCTAAATCAAAGCATTGACCTCCCTGTGTTTTTTCCTGAATATTCTAACCGGTCTGAACAAAAATTGCATTGGCTAGATGTTCATCGTCAGTTAAGGTACTATTTGGATAGAACCAAACAATTCAGAAAATCTGACCAGCTGTTTGTCTCTTATGCAGAAGGCAGAAAGGGACTTTCAGTTTCAAAGGTATCATTATCTAGATGGCTAACATCGCTGATTTCCCTTGTTTATGAAATTAGACACCAAAAGCTGCCTAACAAACCTAAAGCCCATTCTACCAGAGCTTTGGCTACTTCTCTAGCCTTCCAAGACAGACTGCCTATTGACACCATTTGTGCAGCGGCTACTTGGGCTACTCCTCACACTTTCATTTCTCATTATAAATTGGATTTAGCTTCTAGGCATAGAGCTAACTTTGGTTCCACTGTTCTCAAGAGTCTGTTCCGTTAGGCCACCCAGGACAAGGTGCTAGGGACGCGGTCCCATCCAGCAAGAATGAAGGCGAGATAGACAACTTAACATATAGAAGTTATGTTCTTACCATAACGTTCCATGTTAGTTGTCTTCTTCTCGCCTTCTTGCGTCCCACCCTCCTTCCCCCTGGCCTGGACAGACCTAGAGGAGTTTGATTGTGACCTCTTTTTCTACCACCTCTTTACTTTAGGTTTATGCTCTACTGTGCATATTTCCTAGATCAGGATGTAGGTCACCCTTCTCTTCACCCGTGTTTATAGAGGTGGATTTTGTTTCTAGTTATTCTGCTACTATTATAAGCTGGGCCTAGCTTACAAACGAGATCTGAGGTAACTCACGCCTAGCATTGTGGGATATAAGGGGAGCCTCGAGCCGGTGGAACCAACTCTCGAGCTTTTAGAGTGGCCGAGTCGGAGTCGAGGTCGGCTCCGAACCCATCCAGCAAGAAGAAGGCGAGAAGAAGACAACTAACATGGAACGTTATGGTAAGAACATAACTTCTATTTTTCCCACCTTTCTAAGCTAGTATATTCCAGTTTTCAGGCTAGTGCTGAATTCAGGGTTGTGATACTAGTTTGAGTTGCCCATGCCTTAATTGGATAAAAGGAAGTTTTTCTGTTCACCTGTGAGAGAGGGGAGCTTTGAGCAACCTATCTGTCCCTGGAGGAGTGGTTCCAGCCCAGAAGGTAGTAGGTTATTGGCCATTTTGGGCTAATTTCTATCTCTTTAATTTCCCTACTATAAAAACAGTGTTTGCACGGTTTTGAGCACTCTGTAGTGCCGGTTAGCTACTGTTAAATTATTCCCGGCTCCACTAAGTCTCCTCTTCAGTTTTTCCCTTGAAACTAGTCTAACTCTCAACCTAAGCTCTCAAGAGCATCTTACAGCCCAGCACTTGCTCAGACCTAATAGCAAGCACTAATATACCCTGACACGATTGCCCAGCAGGGCAAGGCTCTTTATTCACCCCTCACCAACCAAGCGACTAAGCAGCTCACCCTACTATTCACGCATGACCCAAGGGCAACTTCAGGTGCACTCTCCAGTCCAGCTGGTGTATCTGGGGATCCTGAGGGAATGTTACAACTGCCTCATGTACACAGACAGTCCTCTCCTCCTACCACAAATCACTAACATATGCGAGAGATGCAATTATACAGCCAAACTGGAAGCTAAGCTTTCTCCACCCAAGACTGGAACAGACAGTCAAGAGGCGAAGGTTAAAACTTGCACCGCAACTGCAGCAGCACACAGACCTACTAAAACAGCATTGGTAAAAAATATACATAAATACACAAAGTCATACTCTGAAGCTCTAAATAAAAACCTGCAAAAGCATCAGAGACCTCCAAACAACCTGCACTTGCAGCAGCACACAGACCTACTAAAACAGCATTGGTAAAAAATATACATAAATACACAAAGTCATACTCTGAAGCTCTAAATAAAAACCTGCAAAAGCATCAGAGACCTCCAAACAACCTGCACTTCCCGTCAGAAACCAGACAACACACAAAACATAAAATCAGTGTGCCGCACAATCACAGCCCTTAAGGCGAAATAACATACCTAACACACTAGTAATAGGCAACTATAATAACATACCTAACACACTAGTAATAGGCGACTCTATAGTCAGGCACACTGACGTCCCACTCAGTAGGCTGGATAAGCAGAAGGTTACTGTTATCTGCCTGTCGGGAGCCAGAATCCGCCACATAACACAAGCACTCAGGTCACTCCAGAACAAGTACAAATATGAATCTCTCATTGTTCATGTTGGTGTGAATGACCTGAGACATACCTCCCTGGACTACATGGAAAAGCTCTCTGATCATGTAGCCCAGGCTGGTAATACCCTGACCCTGAGTAGCATTCTGCCCTCACAAAGAATGATACCTCAGTATATAGAAAAAAATGATCAGTTTCAACAATTGGCTAAGCTTCTTGTGTCATTCAAAGGGGATCCAGTGTCTGTCAGCCTGGGACGACATGCTCGACATGCCGCGTTGCTTCGCAAGTGACTGCTTGCACCTGTCACCCCCTAGGCTTTCGAATACTGGCCAAGGCTCTTGCTGCCCCCATAGTGCCTTTTTTTTAGGCAAGGCTCAAAAGTCAAACCCATCTTCGTAAACAGCACAATTCACAAAAAACAGAGTTATGCTACTCAACGCCAGGAGTTTAAATCTCAAAATGCATGCGCTCGAAGCACTCCTCAGTATGGAGACTGTCAACATCTGTGCAGTAACTGAAACCTGGTTCAAGGCTCCAGAGAGCACCCCAGCACTAATGGGCTACAACTCATACCACACGTTTCAGCCACAGAACACAGGCCGGAACACAAAAGGTGTGTATCCATATTTGTCAAGGATACCCACACCTCCAGGTTAGTGGTGCAGCATGATACCTCTGAGATCTTCCATGTGCAACTAACATCGGGCAAATCAGCAATGCGATTTGTACAATTGTGGCCTGCTACAGATCACCCTCCATGACCCAGGACCACCACTCCACCTTTCTGGAGACACTGGAAAACATGAAGGTCCTACCAAACACCCTAATATTGGGCGATTTCAATTACCCTACCATTCACTGAGAAAACTACTAGAGTACAAATTCCCAGGCCCAGCATTTTTGGAATTCAACTCAAATGCCCTGGATCAGCTGGTAAACTCCCCTACCAGAGGTGAAAACATATTGGACCTGGTCATCACCAACATGGGCGACAGGTGTTCCACACCGGAGGTCAACCAGTCACTGGTTAGATCAGACCATAAACTAATCACTCTGGATGTCCACACCCCACCACCACCCCCAACTAAGGAAACAACAGTAAAAAAAAACCTTTTCTAAAGCAAACTTCACCTTACTTAAGACAGAGGTGGTAAGTTTCACAGCCCCCACGCTAAAGGATAACACTGCCCAAGATGCAGAAACCTTTACAAACGCACTCTGTGAACACCTACAAGCATGCATGGATCGTGCCATCCCTAGCAAAACCAAGACTCACTCCTCTAAGAGAAGGAAACCTAAACAGGCTATACAGTAGAAGGAGGAAGCTATTTCAGAAAAAAAGCAAATCCCAAGAAGAAAGACATCCCTGATCAGTATCCATAAGAAACTGAGGTCTCTTATGAAATCATCCAAGGCTAACTTCGAAAGAAAAATAGCCAAGGATTCAAAAGATAACATAACTAAAGAAGGCTTTGTGGTTAAGAATCTAAGTGGCAACTCGCAGCTATGCACTGAACTACTGCTAAGTAGCACAAAATATAGTGAACCTACTGATATTGCCAACATCCTGGCAGATCGATTCAGTGCAAACTTTACCCACCTCTCCACTCCAAAAGGGCCCACAACAATACCGGAAAAGTGTAGTGTCCCAAAAATCACAGACTGGTGAGAACAGCCCTTTCAAAAGCCAAAAACACCGCGTCAATGGGACCAAATGGTGTCCCAGACTGCGTCTTGCACGAACTACAGAACAAACTAACCCCCACCTAAATACGCTGTTCAATTTCAGCCTCTCCACAGGCTACGTACCCATAGAATGGCGCACAGCAGCGGTTATTCTTCACAAAGGAGGGGCCACAATTGACCCTGGTAACTATTGCCCCATAAGTCTGACTAGCCTGGTCTGCAAGGCTATGGAGTGCATCATCATGGAACTCCTTAACAAAGACATTGGGAACTTCCAAACACTTGACCCAACCCAGTTCGGCCTTAAGGGCAGATCATGCCTACTCGACCTGGTTGACTTCTTCGAGACAGTCACCAAGGCCATAGACGAGGGAAAGGTGATTCACACAGCCTACCTTGACCTCGCCAAGGCTTTTGACACCATTCCCCACTTTGCTATTACAGAAAAACTCACCAGCCTGAACATAAACCCCCTACGTCGCGCGATGGTTTGCCAACTGGCTTACAGACAGAACTCGCACAGTAAGAATAGCAGGCTCCAGGTCCGACTCTAAACCAGTCACAAGTGGTATCCTGCAAGGCTCGTTCCTGGGACCCCTATTGTTCGGCATATACTTCTCAGAAGTACAGGCAAACACAGGAGGACTATGGCTTACCAAGTTCGCCGATTTACTGCAAACTGGGAGCCATAATTAACTCTCTGGCTGACACGGACATCCTCCAAAAGGGCTTTACTGAGACAGACACCTGGTGTCAAAGTCATGGCCTCAAGCTAAATGCCAAAAAGTGCATAGTCATCCTGTTTGGGGGAAAAAAAACAGCCACGAATTACCACATAGGTGGCAGCCCCCTTAATACAGAAGAGGTAATGAGAGATCTGGGGACTCGGGTAGATAGTAATCTCTCCTTTGACAATTATATTGCCAAAGTAGTTAAGAAATCCTATGTGGCCCATCTAATTACTAAAGGGCTCGCATCTAGAAATAGAGGTTATAGTGCCCCTCTACTAGTCGCTCATTAGACCCATCATAGAGTACAATGCCCCATTTGGGATGTACCTCACAAGACACTTCCAACAGCTGGAAAGACCACAAAAGTACCTCACCCAAGAGGATTACTGGTCTCAAACATATGTCCTATGCAACCTGACTGAAAAGACTCAGGCTGTACTCAGTGGCATATCGCTTACTCAGAGGTGATCTCTGCCTGACTTACAAAGCTATGTCCAACACAGAATTGATGGTCATGCTCCACCTAAAGAAATCCAAGTCACTGCGAGCCACGCGCTCTAGTGAGGCTAAACCTCGCCACAACAATAAATAGAACATGCTGGAGGGATAGATTCCTGTCGCAGAGACTCCCATGCTTTGGAACAAATTTCCAAATTACATCAGGCAGAGCCCCTCACTAACGCTCTTCAAGAGAAACCTTGACGAGTGGATGGGTAACAGAAAATACACCCCTGGGATCACTTCATTGATTCAGCTTGACAGAGGATCAGTTAATTTAATCAATGGGGTGGCGAAAGCCGGCACACTCTGGCTAGGCTTATAAATGGCCTCTGGCAGATAGGCCTAGTACCTACCTATGAACTTATAATTGTGGAAAATATGGGATTTATTTTGGTTTACTTGATAATTTGAAGCTTCCAAATAAATATTTATTGAGTTTATAATTTTCTTAAGATCTGTATTTGGAAATTCGAAGTAGATATTCAAATCATTGGCAAATGCCACCATCATAACTTTAGAGCTTAGAATTCTGCAAACTGAATGAAATGTCCTTTGTGAGAGATGTAGGAAAAGTGGTTCAATATAGAGATTGAAGAGTAGAGGAAGATGGTGGACATCCTTGTCTTGTACCACTAGCTAACTTTGTGGGACTCTACAGTTTTGTTTATATATATGTAGGTTTTAGAGTTGTGCAAGATTTCAACTAGATTAAAGTCTTTAGGAAAGTTGAAGTGGGAAAGTGTTCTAAATAAGAAGATGCAACTGACTCTGTCGAACGCCTTGCACTCATCTGGAACTAAGGCATATCTAGGTTTTCTATCTTTTTTAGTGAGCTGGATCATTGAATCCATTGTTAAAGTATTATCTCAAGCATGTCTAACGTACATGAAGCCCGACTGCTCCGAAGAGGCAATTGATGGCATGATTTTCTTAAGTCTGTCAGCTAGTAGTGTAGGAAGTATCTTAATGTCTACATTAATTAGGGATATTGGTCTATAGTTATTAGGGATATTGGTCTATAGTTATTAGGATTTGCAGTGTCAACATTATTTTTAGGAATAAAAATAGTCTTTGAGGTATTTAGATACGTCAGTTATACCATTAGTTCTAATGTAGTTAAATATCTTTTAACAGAATGGATGAGAGTGTATTGAATATAGAAGTCTGTCGTAAATCCATCTGGGCCTGGTGACCAAGTCTTCAGAGTTGTTGTTGCTAATGTCCTATGTACAGCCAACCAGAAGATACTCTTATGCTGATTTCCAGATGACATTGTAACCCATTTCTTTGTAACCCTAAATACAACTGTTTGTTACTTGAATGCATTTCCATCCTTGAAAGATGATCCATACTTTTAACATGTTAAAGCATGACTTAGCAGTTACTCCCACTTTGTGACATTCTTTTGTCTTGTTTTGAGTGCACTCCATGCTAAGACTGAATAAAATTTTACAGTACTTTTCATTCGAAATTTGTGTACCTTACTATTGCAACACAACTGCCACATTTGAAAACATTTGGTTAGGAAAACTGACAACAGTATCTGTAGCTTTTTATTTCATATCCACTGAGATCATTGTACAGCACAAAATTCCCAACTCCTTGCTTCTGCCCTGTTAAAACTGCACTCTTTCCCTTTCTTGGGCTGTATACCTATATAGCCTATCATAGCCTGAATATGGATAAATCCAACAACTATTGAGAGTAGCTTCTCTTACTACTTGAGCATTGCAAGACGAGAAATAAAACACTCTGGCTGACAGTGAAAGAGTTAAAAACTGAAGCTCACAAAATATTTTTTAAGGAGAACACGTTATGTCCTCATTTCCTTATTATTTTCAAGAAATTTTTATAGATGTAGCAAATATGTTGGAACCCCATATAAACTTTACTGGATATTTATCACTGCTTCCACTCTGAGTGAGTGGGATTGTGATCTAATGACAAATATTAGGGCATTGTAATCTCATCAACTCTGCCCTCAGAGTATTATGGGCAAGAAAAAAACAAGGTCACATCAGCTTGCCTGCCACCATGAGGACATATATGATTAGGAAAAAGTTAAAATTATAAGTAGGTATTGTGGTGCTGGCAGGTTTGGATTGTATATAAACCCATGGCACGATTTATATTTTTTCAGTATTTGCATGCAGTGGTTCTTTAAGTTGATAGTCGACTTTTTAGGGATGGTGACAGATGAGCAGCAGGAGACGTACACTTATGTTTCATCATTATATCTTCCTCTGTTGGATATATATAATATTTCCATGCCTAGGATACTGCTAGAGTCCAGCATTGCTGCTTGTTGCTGACATTTGCGATTGAAGAATCTTCTTCCCCCCCCAACCTCAGAGCATGATCCTTGATTAGACTCCCTTTAGTCCTGACATGTTTGCAGGACCTGTGAGACAGACCCAGATACTGGATAAAATTAACTATTTCATGTAATCCATTAGCCATTAGTGCAGGTGTGTGCACCCTTAGGAATCTTGAGCGGATGCCATTGCCAAACCTTGCATTAGCAATGTCCTGACCCAGTGCATCATGTGACCTGCTTTTAGGTTCATAGGTTGGTACTAGACTATCGGCCCTAGGGGCCTATACAAGCCTAGCCATAACCATTCCCTGGCTATTTATTCGCACACTATTTACTTCCCTGGTCCCCTGTCTACTGACCTGATCCCCGGGTGAATTTCCTTTCTCCCATCCAATCATCAAGGTTCCTTTTGACGAGGGCCAAGGAGGTGCTCTGCTTGACATTTATGGGCAGTCTATTCCAAAGTCTGGGGAGTCTCTGGGTCAGGAACCTATCCCTCCAGCATGTTTTGTTTGTTGTGATGTCAAGGTTTAGATCCCTGGAGCGTGTGGCTCTGAGGGATTGGGATTTCTTTAAGTGTAGCATGTCCAACAGCTCTGGGTTTGACATGGCCTTGTATGTTAAGCAGAGATCACCTCTGAGTAGAAGATATGCGACAGAGTACAGCTGGAGTTTAAGGCGGTCAGCATAGGGCATCTGCTTTAGGCCTGTGATTCTTTTACTGACATGTTTCTGCGGCCTTTCCTGTTGTTGCAGATGTCTTGAGAGGTACATACCAAATGGGGTGTTGTATTCTATAATGGGTCTAATGAGGGATGAGTACAGTGTGACACTGACCTCCTTTTTTCTGGATGAAAAGCCCTTAGTGATGAGGTGTGCCACATAGAAGGATTTCCTGACTGTTGTGGCAATGTGGTTATTGAAGGTGAGACCACTGTCCACCTGTGTTCCTAAGTCTCTTATCACACTTACGGTGTTTAGTGTACTGCCACCTATGTGGTAATTCACGGGTACATGTTTTTTCCCAAAAGGGATAACTATACATTTCATGGCATTGAGCTTGAGCCCATGGCTCTGGCACCAAGCATCTGTTTCTGTAAGGACTTTTGTAGAGTATCCACATCATTTGGGGATTCAATAATGGCTCCCAGTTTGCAGTCATCTGTGAACTTTGTTAGCCAGAGTCCCTTAGTGTTGGCCTGTACTTCAGAGAAGTAGATGCCAAACAAGAGCGGCCCCAGGACTGAAACCTGAGGTACTCCACTTGTCTGGAGCTGGTTTTGGAGTCAGCTACTTTTACAGTGTGGGTTCTGTCAGTAAGCCAGTTGGCAACCCATCGAGTGACGTAGGGATTAATGCCCAGCTTAGTAAGTTTATCTATGATTCCAGAGTGGGGGATGGTGTAAAAGGCCTTGGCGAGGTCCATGTAGGCTGTGTGGAATGCCTTACACTCGTCCACGGCTCTGGAGACTAATTAGAAGTGTCAGGTTCAGGAGACAAGTTCGGCCCTTCACGAACCCAAACTGGGTGTGGTCCAGTGTTTGAAGGGTGCCAGTATCTTTGTTTATAAGTTCCATGATAATACGTTCCATGGCCTTGCAGATCAGGCTTGTCAGAGTGATGGGGCGGTAGTTCCTGGGATCCCCTTGTGGAGTGAGATAACTGTAGCTGTGCGCCACTCAGTGGGCACAAAGCCTGAGGTGAGGGTATGATTAACCATGACACTTAGGTGAGGTGCCAGTTCATTTAGTAGTTCATGTAGTACACAGTCCGGTATGTCATCTGGTCCCATGGATGCTGTATTCTTTGCTTTGGAGAGTGCATTTTTTTACCTGTTTGGACGTTACCAGAATTTGGCAGTCTTCTGGTATTGAGATGGGCCATTTAGGGGGTGAGAGGGGGGTGAAGTTGGCACTGAACCAATCTACCAGGATATTGGCAATGTCCTTGGGATCAGTATATTTAATGCCATTCTGTTGTAGCTCAGAGCAGATCGGAGCATTGCCATTTAGATTCTTGACAATAATTATAGAATGCCTTGTGGTTGTCTTTGGAATCTTTGGCAATTTTTTTCATAACTAGCTTTGGAGGATTTTATGTGGGATCTCAGCTTCTTACTGAGGCTGGTAAGGCAATTTTTTGCATCGTGGGATTTTCCTCTTTTCTGCAACAGTTTCTTCCTTTTGTTACGTTTGTTTATGGCAGGGGACCACCAGATTGGCTTCCTTTTTTTGAAGGAGAGATTCTTGGTTCTGTTTGGGATGGCACGATTCATGCATGAGTGGATGTGCTCGTACAGTCCCTTAGTGTAGGACTCAGCAGCCGAACTTTCAGTTCCCGTCTGCATGGGTGTTATGACGTTTGTCACTTCTGACTTGAGTAGCATGAAGTTGGCCTTGGAGAAGTTTTTTATGGCGGTTTCCTTACTGGGGAGTGGGGATGGGATGGGATGTGGATGTTAAGGTGATTAGCTTATGGTCTGACCTGACCAACGAGGGGGTGACCATAGGTGTGGAGCATCAGTTTCCCATGTTGGTAATTACCAGGTCTAAGATATTGGAGCCCCTGGTGGGCATATGGATTAGTTGATCCAGGGCATTGGAATTTATGAATTCCAAGAACCGTTGGTACACTGGTAGTTTTCCCAGTTAATGGCAGGGTAGATAAACTCGCCCAGTATTAGGGTGTTTAGTTGGTTGTATCTTAATATTTTCCAATAGGTTTAGAAAGGTGTAGTGAGAATCTTGAGGCATGGTGGGGGATCTGTAGCAAGCTACAATTTGGATTGCAATCTTACCTAGTGTTAGTTGCACCTGGAGAATTTCAGACTCATTGTTTTGGATAACTAGCCTAGTGGTGTGAATATCCTTGGTGAGTATGGACACTCCTCTACCTTTAGTGTTTCGATCCTGGTTTGGTGGCTGAAAATTGTGGTAAGAATTGTAGCCTAGTATTGCAGGGGTGCTCTCTGGAGCCCTGAACCAGGTCTCATTTACTGCACAGATATCTATGTTCTCCATTTTTAGGAGTGCCTCAAGAGTGTGCATTTTGAGGTTTAGACTTCTAGCATTGAGTAGCATTACTTTCAGACTTTGCATGCTTGTACCTGTTACGGTGGTGGTTTTGTCCTTTGAAGTTTGCCTAAAAAAGGCACTATAGGGGTGGCAAGAGCCTTAGCCAGTAACCTGAATCCCAGGGATGACAGGTGCAGACCATCTCTTGCAAAGCATCGTGGTCTGTCGATCATGTCGTCCCAGGCAGACAGATACTGGATCCCCTTTGAATGACACCAGAAGCTTAGCCAATTGTTGAAGTCCATCATTTTGTCCTTGTATTGTGGTATCATTCTGGGTGAAGGCAGGATGCTACTCGGCTAGGGTCATACCTGCCTGGGCCACATGATCCAAGAGCTCTTCCATGTCTCTTTTCATATAGTCCAGGGAGGTACATCTCAAGTCATTCACTCCAGCATGGACAATGACAGAGTCATATTTGTAATTGTTGTGGAGTGACTTGAGTGCATGCGTTATGTGGTGGATCCTGGCACCCAACAGGGAGCTGACTGTAATTTTCTCCTTGTTCAGCCTGGTGAGTGAGACATCAGTGTGCCTGACAGAGTCACCTATGACTTAAGTGTTGGGTACATTGTCTTGCCTTAGGGGCTGTTGCTGGGTGGCACACTGGTGTTGTGAGCTATGTGACACTTTGGTTGTGATTGGTGTTTGTTTGCGTTTCAGCTTCGGAGGTCTTTGCTACTTGGGCAGATTACAGTTAAGGGCCTCCTCATATGTGGATTTAGTGTTGCTATCAGTGGGTGTTGGTGGTGTGAGTTTAGAAGGGCTATGTGTTGCTTGATGTGTAGTGTGGGTGTTAACCTTCTCCTCTGTCTAGCACAATCTTGGGTGGAGAGAGTTTTGCTTCCAGTTTGGCTATGTAAGTGCATCTCTCACAGGTTGTAGTGTTGGGTGGTAGGAGGAGAGGGTTGTCTGTGTGCATGAGGCAATTGCATTGCCCCAGTATGCCCAGATTCACCAGGTGGACAGGAGAAATCACCAGAAGCTGACCCTTGGACATGCCTGGTTTGGTGCTTTTTTTGGAAAGTACAGGAGCTGTTTTCCCTTCCCTTAGCAAGATACTTTGCAATTATAGGCTGTTTAGTGCCTATGATTAATTTCTCCTTATTAATAAAGAGAGTTGAGTGCTTGTATCAGTTTGTCTTCCTAGTGCTTTCCAGCAGGTATTAGAGCAAGTGCTAGTCACAGGGATGCTTAAAGGTAAGATGAATAAATGGTTTATCCTAAACACTGCAGTGTGCACTAGAGAAGTTAGATGTGAAAGTAGGTAACTTATACCTGTCTAATAAGTTAAGTTTTAGTGGAGCGTCACTATTTTTGAAACAGCAAGATATAGATCGAAAGGGGTGATCACTTTTGTATTGTGGTACTATGGAATACAGTAGGATGGCCAGTAAATTTAAATAGTTGAAGGGGAGTGATTTCACAAAATGATAATTTTGTGCTTACTCACACAAGCCAGTGAAAGCAGAGAGGAAATGAGATATATGGTCAAATTAACACAAGAGGCAGGAAACTAGAAAGACAGTCATAACAGGGTGGGTAGGTGGGAAGAAAAATTCTGCCCGACTCAAGAGACAGAGCTGTGGTCTCCTTTGAAGTTTTAATATGCAGTTAAAAACAGAATACAAGTGAAACACAAGGTAAATAAAAACAAATCACAGTATTCAAAATATAAAAAGGCAATAAACTAATACAAAATGCATCAAATAAACCGAACTATTGTTTTTATCATACTTCAAATCATTCCATGTGTAGCTGGCAGAAGCTTCTCCACTGGAGGACATGTTTTGGTGGTGGAGGGGTCCCCTCCCAAAGTCCTGGGAAGATGACTTGGAGAGGCAGCTGAGAAGCACACTTAATCAGAACACAAGGAAACAGATTTTTTTTTGTTAGTAAAGTGCAAAGGGAGGAAGGAGGAGCAGAAAATAATACAAGGTTAAGGACCTAAGTGGGTTGGCCTTCTCAGATGTTCTCTCTGTATCAGATAGAATGAACACTAGACTTTGGGGGGAGTGTCCCTGCTCAATTTTACAGTAGGGGCGGGCAACTGCAATGTCACCAACTATAACACGTAGGGTGGGAGGGAGAAAACCAGTCTCAGAACAGATGAGAAAGCAGCAAACACTCAGCAAATATATAAAATAATTCCATTAGGCAAAAAATTAAGACTATGCAGAACTCTGAGAAGTTTAAGTGCCAAGGAATATACTTAGATTGTTTGAGAAGCACACCAGTCAGAACAGAAGGAGAATTCTAGCAGTGTATGTCTGGGGAGGTTCTATAAAAGCTGGGTCTATATTAAATCAGTAACGCTTAAAAAAGCGAATGCTGATTTATCAACTCCATGTAAGTGAAAGCTTACAATCCAGAACACTTGGAACAATGATCCCCCCCCCCCCCCCCCAAAGGAAAAAAATCCAAACTTCAAAACATTACATAAAGTGGGGGGCTTCTCCCCCAGACACCCCACCCACTTAATATACCAACTCCAAGATCGCACTTCAGTGAGGAAAACGGCAAAGTAACTGAGGCGGCCAAGCGATTTCTTTCCCAGGGAAAGAAGTCGCTTATATGCCGTTTCACTATTTTGCTGTTTCATGCTTTCAAGTTCTGTCAAGACGCATTTGAAAAGCTGTGCCCCTAGCCTGCCTGCCTTCCATCCAGACTACCCCCCCCCTTTTTTTTTTAGTAGTACAAAGTTCCCTCAGAATGAAGAAGGCTTCCTAGCATTTGCTAGGTTTTATGAGTCACAAATCTATTTGTGTGTCCAGTAGTGAGTAATGGGGAGACTGGTTCTCTGTCTTCTTCATATCACAGAGAAGCAATGCTGTTAACTGCTAGGTTTTAGTTGTTATGATAGGCAATGTCTTAAGTTGTTAGACCTTCCCTCAGAAAACGCTGTGTTGAAAGACCCTCATTTCTGTTGAAACTTGAAGTTGGCAAGTGCAAAATCTATTTCAAAAGGTGGCTGTTTGAGATTTCCCAACTCCAGAAGGGCCTACTTTTTATTAGTGTATTAGAAAGTGAAAGACTTCCATGCAGTTATAGACCTTTCTCTTGTAATTGAAAGATATTCATTGTGGTATTCGCTGTTGTAGCCCTCACTGTTGGGATATCCTGCCTGCAGGTAGCATGTGGTTGCTTAGTCTTCCAAAAGCTCATCTCTCCCCAGTGCAATGGCTGATTTCTACACCAGAAAAAGGATATGTTAGTAGTAGAAGTGGTGCATTGACTGGTACACTAAGGTCTTTTTTTGCCCTGCAGTATGTTGGTTATGTACATCTCCACAGCATGTGTAGTTAGTTGGTCTGTCTAAATAGTCTTCCAGGAGCAGGTAAGTACCCCTTAGGGAATATTTCTCTTCCTGGTTCATGTTTAATTCTGTGGCAAGGTTCAAATGGCAAATTCACCACCTTAACAGGTACAAGCAAGCAAATTCTGAGGGTAATGCTACTTAATGCTAGAAGTCTAAACGTCAAAATGCATTCACTCGAGGCACTCCTTAAAATGGAGAACATAGACATCTGTGCAGTGACAGAAACCCGGTTCAAGGCTCCAGAGAGCACCCCTGTATTACCAGGCTATAATTCATACCACACTTTTTTCGGCCACCTAACCTGTAGCGAAACACTAAAGGCGGAGGCGAGTCCGTATTCATTAAGGTTATCCACACCTCCAGGCTAGTTGCTCAGCATAATGCAGCCGAGATTATCGAAGTGCAAGTGCAAAACCGTAATACAAATTGTAACTTGCTACAGATCCCCCACCATACCTCAGGATTCCCACTTCTCATTTCTTGATACACTGGAAAATATTAGGATACAACCCAATACCCTAATAATGTGAGATTTCAACTACCCCACCATTAACTGGGAAAACTACTCGTGTACCAACTCTTTTTTGCTCATCGTTTTGTGGAATTTATAAATTCCAATGCCTTGAATCAACTTATCCACACCCCCACCAGGGGCAGCAGTATCCTAGACCTGGTCATTACCAACATGGGCGACTGGTGTTCCACACCAGAGGTCAGTTCCTCGTTGGTCAGATCCAACCACAAGCTAATTACCCTAGACATCGACATCCCGCCTCCACCCCCCCATTAGGGAAACCACCATAAAAAAATTCTCCAAAGCCAACTTCATGCTTCTTAAGACAGAAGTGGCAAACTTCACGACACCCATGCAGACGGACAATAGAGGTATGACTGCTGAATCCTACACAAATGCACTTTATAAGCACTTGCATGGATCCTGCTATCCTCCACAAAAAAGGAAGCCAATCTGGTGGACCCCTGCCATAAACTAACTCTACAACAGAAGAAAAAAATAGTTGCAAAAGAGTAAAATCCCATGATTGGAGGAACTCCCTGGTCAGCCTCAGTAAGAAGCTGAGATCCCTCATAAAATCCTCCAAAGCTAGTTACGAAAACAAAATTGCCACCAATTCTAAAGACAACCACAAAGCATTCTATAGCTATGTCAAGAATCTTAATGGCAACACTCATATCTGCTCTGAGTTGCAGCACAATGGCACTAAATATACAGAACCAACTGATATTGCCAACATCCTGGCAGATATGTTCAGTGCTAACTTTACCCCCATATCACCCCTACAGGGCCCATCTCTGTAAGGGAAGAATGCAAAGTTCCTGTAATCACGGCTGGACAAGTAAAAACCACACTCTCCAAAGCCAAGAACACAGCATCCATGGAACCTAACAACATCCCAGGCTACGTCCTACACGAACTGCAAAATGAACTGGCACCCCACCTAAGCACCATGTTCAATCATAGCCTCACCTCAGGCTTTGTGCTCATTGAATGGCGCACAGCGACTGTTATCCCACTCCACAAAGGGGAGCCACCATGGACCCTGGGAACTACCGCCCCATTAGCCTAACAAGCCTGGTCTGCAAGGTCGTAGAACGTATCATCATGGATCTTGTACACAAAGACATGGGTAATCTCCAAACTTTGGACCCCACCCAGTTCGGGTTTGTAAAAGGCAGTTCATGTCTCCTAAACCTGATAGACTTCTTTGAAGCAGTCACCAAAGCCGTAGACAAGGGTAAGGTTGTTCACACAGCCTATCTAGATCTCGTCAAGGCTTTTGACACCATCCCCAACTCTGGAATTATAGGTAAACTCACTAAACTTGGTAAAATTCCTGTGTCACAACATGGGCTGCCAACTGGCTCACTGACAGAACCCACACTGTGAAAGTAGCAGACTCCAAATCCGGCTTCAGACCAGTGACAAGTGGAGTCCTGGGTCCTCTCCTGTTTAGTATCTACTTTTTTGAAGTACAGGCTAACACAGAAGGTCTTTGGCTAACAAAGTTCGCAGATGTCTGCAAACTAGGAGCCATAATTGAAACTCCTAACAATGTGAAGATCCTACAAAAAGGTCTCACTGAGACAGATGCCTGGTATCAAAGCCATGACCTCAAGCTCAATGCCAAAAAGTGCATTGTCATCCACTTTAGTTAAAACTCTGTACACATGAGCTACCACATAGGTGGTAGTCTACTTAACACCGAAAGTGTGATAAAAGACCTTTGGACACAGGTGGACAGTAGTCTCTCCTTTGATAATCACATCGCCACAATTGTCAGGAAATCCTTCTACGTGGCACACCTAATCACAAAAGGTTTCTCATCCAGGAAAAAAGAGGTCATTGTTCCCCTCTACTCTTCACTCATTAGACCCATTATAGAATACAATGCCCCTTTTGGTATGTACCTTACAAGACATCTACAACAACTGGAAAGGCCGCAGAATTACCTCACAAAGAGGATTACTAGCCTCAAACAGATATCCTACGCAGACTGTCTCAAAAAAATCCAGCTTTACTCCGTCGCATATCGCCTACTCAGAGACTATCTCTGCCTAACATACAAAGCTATGTCAAACCCAGAGCTGTTGGACATGCTCCACTTAAAGAAATCCCAATCCCTCCGAGCTGCACTCTCTAGGGACCTAAACCTTGTCACTACAATAAACAGAACTTGCTGGAGGGATAGATTCCTGTCCCAGAGACTTCCCATACACTGAAGCAAACTACCTATCTATATCCAACAAAGCTTCTCATTAACGCTCAAGACAAATCTTGATGATTGGATGGGAAATAGGTGATCCCACCAGGGTGAATATCCTCTGTGGGTCTGCTCGACAGGGGCACAGGAAAATAATTTTCTTGGGTGGCGAAAGCCACGGTACTTTTTGGCTAGGCATATATAGGCCCTAGGGCCAATAGCCTAGTACCTACCTATGAACTGATGTCTGATTCAGGATATAGTTGAGAGGTATCAGTTAAAGTAAATGTCTGCTGTGTTGCAAATAGTTACCACATAAAGACTCTCTTTTACAATGTGTCTTTTGTCTTGCTCTGGACCAGAGTTCATCGTTCATACTATGGACCATTTGATGTAAAAAAAAATCTCTTCAGGAATTCGATGATAAAAAGGAGCAACCAGCATTGTTTTTTGCCACTACTGCATAGTCCAAGGTTCCTGGAGCCTTCCTTTAAAGAAAATAACACACTGAGAAGAAAGAATGTTGACAGGAAACCAAGAATGTGACCAGTGATGTGGTGTGGAGATTCTGTACAAGAGGATTTGTTTTTATAGTAGCCCCTGACTATGTAATCTCTTCTGGCCAAAACTTACATAATGCATGCTTGCACCCATGCCTTCGATTTCTGTCAAGTCTCTGGTTTTTGTTATTTCGAAAGACTGCTTTTTGGTTAGACCTAACAAGTGATGAAGTTAAGCAAGGGATGGTGAAGATACCCCCCCCCCCTTTAAGCAGGGGATGGAGCAAGATACCTCCCCATTAATAAGGACAAGATCCAAGATGTTAATCCCCATAGTGGGTATGACATAATTAAAGAACCCTTGGCTTGTGCACTAGTGGTGGTTTAAATTTTGCAGTCAATAGTTTTATAGTCTAGATCACACAGGAAAATAGTATTCATTTTGATGAGTGGTTCCAGTTTATGCAGATTAAGTTTTATGACTTTCTTGCATCATATATGGAGTTCTTTAGCTTGCTAATGTGTGGTGTGGGGATCTTTCTGATGGTTATTTGGACATGGAGCTCAGGTGTGTTATGCTGCTTTGCCAGCTTTGATCCAGGTCTTTTCTGGATGAAGATTGAGACACCTCTACCCCCCACCTTTTACGCAGTAGCTGGTCTGAACATGTGAAAAGTGATGTAGCCCTGCCCAACTGAAGTGGTGTCTGTCACTACACAGATACCTATGTATTCCAGGGTGAGGATGGCTTGTAGGGAATAGAGTTTCTGTTTAGGCTGCTAGCATTGATTGGTAACATATTCTTGTTTTCCTTTGCTTGCTTCGTTAATGTTGGTAGGTTTTTCAGGTTAGCATTCCCTAAAAAAAGGATTTATGGGGTGGACAAGGTCTCAAATTATAATCGAGGTGACCGATGTTGGCCATCCCTGGCAAAGTAGTGTGATCTGTCTATCATATCCTCCCATGCTGACAGAGATATTGGACCCCTTTTGAAAGAGACCAAAAACTTAGTTATTTTTTTTCTCATATCATGGCATCATCCTTGGAGAAGGTAAAAATGCTGCTCCATGGTACACCCATACCTATTTGGGACACATCCTTTCAAAGCTCCATGATAGGTCTCTCTATTTAGTCCAGTGAGGTATATCTCAAGAAACTGACAACCACATGTACTATGAGAGAATCGTACTGGTATATGTTCAAGGACTTGTGTGTAATCTGAGAGATCCTGGCACTAGATGAGCAATTAAATGTCACTGATGTTATGTAGTCCAATCTCGCCTACATTCTTACCGTGGGTTCGGAGCCGAATATCGGCTCCGACTAGGCCAAACTTTTCTAGCTCAAAGTCTTCTATTGGCTGTGCTGAGAAGGTATTCCATGCTGCACTGCTCCATATCCCCAGATCTTGTTTGCTGCTCGTGTAGCTCGGATGTCATCTCAATCTTGGCTGTGGCTAAGTACCCTTTTTTTAATTCTTCAGAGAAAATTTGTTAAACAAAAGCTGTTTTAATAGCTATTTCTATATTGGTGTTGTTTTGGGTTTTTCTGTAGTGTGATAGTGTTTTGTGGTATCCCACTAGCTGATGTTCATCGTGCATACAGCTGCAGTCATAACAGATGGGTTCTCCTGCCGTCAGGCGGGTCCTCGGTTGGCCGAATTCCAAAGTCTAGGTCCGGCATCGGTTGTCGTTGCTTCTTCCCTGACGTCAGTGCGACAGGGATATAAAAGAACCAGCCGACGCCATTTTCTTCAGTCTTTCTTGCCACGCGGTGCCCGAAGCAGAAGCAATTCGTAAGTGCCGGTCGGCCAGCTCCTGAGATTACGAAAATTTTGCAACCGAAGTCTTCTTGAAAGCTAAGTACCCCGTTGGGGAAACTTTTCTTGCCTCAGACCGATGTCAGACAAAGTTAATAATTGTATTTCTTGTGGGAAGCAAATACCGCATAAGGATTTTCATTCCCTCTGCATTCCTTGCTTAGGCCCAGACCATGACGTCTCGGCCTGTCGTTTTTGTGCTGCATTCAACAGACGCACTATAAAGCGTCGGGCGGAGTTCGCCCAACATTATTTTGGCAAAAAATTTAATTACATTATGTCGTCGGATACTCCGACTCCAGTTTTGAGTAAAAGACGCAAAGATAAGGACCGACATATGAGGTCTGCGGCTTCTACCGACACCACGCCAAAGCCGACTACAGGTGGTCCGGTTCTCAGTGAGGCACCTACGCAGCCCCTGACTACCGACGACACTTAATTGGCGGTGTCTACTGTACCCGAGGTCACAGGCTCCTCTGCCCACACCCCGACTACCAATACCGAAGCCACTCTAGGCGGTGAAACTCAGAGTTTAGACAGGTCTGCCACCTCTCAAGGTGTCTTCAGGCCTTCCTCGTCTTTTTCCATCAAGGCTTTCACTAAGTCTAAAGCAACCATGCATTCTAAGAGACAAGCTCCACAGGGCCCTTCTCTAGGCCTCATGCCTAAAAAACAGATGCTCAAAATGGCTGAGGATTTGATTACTCTTATCAGGGGTTCTCAACCCCCCCCCCCTGGACAAAAGGCCCAGAGTGGAGGAAGAATCCCCCTCCTCGGACCAGGCCTCCATTATTTCAGAGCACTCTGATGAACGGGAACATTCATACTCCCCTTTTGAAGATTCTGATGCAGAGGAGTCCATTCCCTCTGTCTCCCCCCCCCCCGAGGATTACTGTTTTGGGGAAACCTTGCATACTTTGAGGGAACACTTCCACTGGGAAGGCCAAGAGTACTCAGACTCCAAGAAAAGGCTTAGGGATTTTCTCTTGCTCCCTCAGCACAGGCCTCTGGCTATACCCTCCCGTCTTAGACATTCTAGATGATGTGTATTCGGAGGCCTGCCTTAACCCAGACTCTTTACATCCAGCCCCAGTCAAGCCTGACAGGTACTACCGGGTTCCTGACTCACACCAATTCTTATACAAAAGCCATGCGACTGACCCAGAAACTATCTCACAGGGCCCCAAGGGAATTAAGGCCTCCACTGCTAAAAATCCATTACCTTCAGAGAGAGATTCCAGAGCTTTAGAAAGGTGGGGAAAAAAGGTATACACCTCGGCCACCTTAACCATGAGGGCATTAAACTGCCAGTTCCATATGTTAAAGTACCAACAGTTTCTGTTATCACAGTTGAGAAGCAAAATGTCACAACCTGAACAACCAGACTTGAAGGAGTTGCAGGATTTGATGCATAGTGCAGAACAAGTGGGTAAACATACCTTGCAATGTGGTTTTGATGCTCTAGAGGCCTCTTGTAGAGCTGCTGTTACAGGATCAGTCGTACGTAGACATGCCTGGCTCAAGGAGCAAACCTTACCAGATCATGTCAAAGCTAAATTACTAGATGCCCCTCTACAAAAAGATGTATTATTTGGTGTTAAAGCTGAGGAGGTATTAAAGAAAATGGAGGAAAAGGCTAAATCAATGCAAACAGTGAAAGATTTCCTACAGGTACAACCTCCACGTTTCTAGAAATTGGCCTTCCAAAAATTGGTCCTTTCCAGCCACGGACAGACCCCAAAGAGGTAGATACAGGCGCCCTAGGGGCAGAGGGCAATCTCAAGGATCGTTTAGAGGCGGACAATGGCAAGCTCCTACACAAATAGGTGGTGAGGATAGTTCACAGCCATTCAGAAAGCAAACCCAATGACTTTCCCCTTTGCATGCCAAGCAAGGCTCAAATGGCAGCACCTTTAGGCGGAAAACTGGCATTATTTTCGAAAAATTGGCATATTGTCACAAAAGACAAATGGATCCTGGACATTATAAACAGAGGCTACAGATTCCATTTTCACACCCTTCCAAAAATGAGAGGCATGCCAAACCTGCCACACAATCAAAGGGCAGAGGCACAAAGACAAATTTCATATCTCATGGACATGAAAGCTATTCAAGAGGTACCTACACAAGAACAAGGTCAAGGTTTTTATTCCAGACTATTCCTGGTACCAAAGAAGGGAAAAGATTGGAGACCTATTTTGGACCTATCCATCCTAAACACATTTTTACTCGTGCCAAAATTCAAGATGCTCACATTACAGCAGCTTCTTCCCATGCTGGGCAAGGAGTCTTGGCTGGTAACATTGGACCTCAAGGAGGCATACCTGCATGTCCCAATCAGACAAGATTGCAGAAGATACCTCAGATTTCTTGCAGGTTCAACCCATTATCAATTCTCTGCATTGCCCTTTGGCTTGTCTACTGCGCCCAGAGTATTCACGAAATGCCTGGCATCAGTAATTGCCTACTGCTGACTTCAAGGGATACAAATATACCCATATTTGGACGACTGCTTGATCCAAGCGGACAGCAAGCACATACTTCTGAAACATCTGGCTTTTGTAATAATGTTGTTGAATTCTCTGGGATACACAGTCAACAAAAAGAAATCAAGGCTAATACCATCTCAAAAAATAATTTTCCTGGGTGCCAACTTGGACACAAACACCCAGATGGCCTACCTCACGCCAGAGAAACAGGGCAACTAACTCAATACTTCAGAAAACTAGCAAATTTCACCAGGCTGACTGCAAGGAAAATCCTGCAGACTCTGGGATTCATGGCATCTTGCATTCTACTAATCCCATGTGCAAAGCTGCATATGAGGAAACTTCAATGGTACCTGAAAAACCTATGGTCTCAACACAGCCACAGTTTTGGAAACAGTAATACCACTGATTCCATGTCTTCAAAAGGAATTTCTGTGGTTGGTTCAAGCATGCCAAAGAAACACAGGTCTCCCATTCTGCAAGCCTCAAGCAAATCAAGTCATCACAACAGACGCCTCGGACTACGCCTGGGGGGCGCACATGACAGATCGGTGCATTCAGGGCAAATGGTCCCATAAAGAAAAGCACCTACACATCAATCAAAAGGAAATGCTGGCAGTAATAAATGCTATTATAGCTTTCAAAGACCTTCTGCATCCAGGTCTACTATTGATAAGGACAGACAACACCACAGTAATGTGGTACATAAACAGGGAGGATCCCATTCATACCCCCTATGCAGGCTGGCCATGTCACTTTGGAACATGGCTGTGGAATTACAAATTGAACTTCAAGCACAGTACTTGCCAGGCAAGGAAAACACGCTGGCAGACAACCTAAGCAGAAATATGACAGATCCACACGAATGGAAGTTGCATCCTCAAGTTTTTACAGAGATAATTCAAGCATGGGGAAGGCCAGACCTAGAGCTCTTTGCCTCCCACAAAAATCACCAATTGACAAAATTCTGCTCAAGGACTTTTCATCCACAGGCCTGGAGAGTGGACGCTCTCTCGTTCAGTTGGACAACAATGACAGTTTATGCCTTTCCACCTCTTCCTCTGCTGCCCAAAGTTCTATTAAAAACCAGAGCAGACAGACCAAAGATGATTCTCATTGCTCCAGACTGGCCAAGACAGCACTGGTACCCACTCCTGAGGAGCCTGACGCATTCCCCACCTTGGACCCTACCTCTAATGCCTCTTCTTCTGACTCAGCACAGCTTCAAAACTCTTCAGTCAGCTGAAAACACTCAATCTGGCCGCATAGAAGATTCCTTAACTTCACAACAGACCCTACTCTCCAAGGAGGTGCAGGATGTCATTTTGGAGGCCAGAAGGCCTTCTACTAGAAAAGCTTACTCCGCAAAATGGAAACAGTTTTGTGCCTGGAATGAGAAAAAGGGCCAGAATCCTGGAATACTGAATTTACCTCAAATATTACAGTATCTAGCTGAGCTGCTAAGCAGTGGACTTTCATTCTCCTCCATCAAAATCCATGCCTCAGCCATTTCTGCAGAATACAACACTGATCCTCCTTTATTCTCTCACCCCCTCTTAAGACAGTTCCGCAGAGGGGCTAAGAATATAAAACCCCCAAGGAAACAACCAATACCTGCTTGGGACTTCAATTTCATTCTAGAAAAGCTGACCTTGCCTCCTTTTGAGCCAGCTGCCTCAACAGATTTGCAATATTTGTCCTGGAAAACAGCCTTCCTTCCGGCTATCACCTCAGCTCGCAGGGTATCAGAACTACAAGCCCTCATGGCTGTGCAGCCTTTCATCATTTTCCATCGGGACAGAGTTTCCTTACGAACCAATCCGTCCTTTATGCCAAAGGTGGTATCCAGGGTAGCTTTGAATCAGGCTATCCACTTACCTACCTTTTACCCTAATCCTCAAAACAAAGGGGAGAGACTACTACATTCCTTGGACATCCACAGACAGCTGCGTTATTATTTGGACTGAACAAAGCCTTTCAGAAAATCAGAACAACTATGTACAAAAGTCACTTATGCTTCCGGCTGGGAGCCAGTCATTTCCAGTTTCGAGCCCTGCCCTTTGGTCTCACCACAGCCCCCAGAGTGTTCACCAAGTGTATGGCGGTGGTGACAGCTCACTTGAGACGTCAAGGATTCCAAGTGTTTCCGTATCTGGATGACTGGCTCCTTACCGCCCCCACCAGGCATCTACTAATCCAAACCAGGGACACTACCATCATTCTCTGTCAACAGTTGGGCATAACACTGAACTGGGAAAAATCTGCCTTGTTGCCCTCACAGCATGTCATTTTTATAGGCGCAGAGCTAGACACCGTTCAAATGCGAGCCTTCCTTCCGCAGGAAAGAATCAGTCTTACAGCAACAGGTTCATGCCCTGCTACCCCTAAGGAAAGTGAAGGCAAGATGGGTTCTCCAACTGCTGGGGACTATGGCAGGAACAATTATGCTAGTTCCTCTAGCGAGACTGCACATGAGGCTCCTTCAATGGCTCCTCTTTGCTCAATGGTCTCTCCAGAAACGTTCACTTTCCCACCCTATTTTGCTCACGGACAGATGCAAACAGGATCTCAGTTGGTGGCTTTGCACCAACAATTTGGACAGGGGAAAACCCTTCGTTCCACCACCCCTGGTTGCCACAGTGACCACGGACGCCTCCCAGATGGGGTGGGGGTGGGGGGTGGGTCATTATTTCAGCAGGACAGTCCAAGGCACGTGACAAGATCACGAGATACATCTGAATATCAGTGTCCTAGAGATGAGAGCGGTGCTACTTGCGTTGCAGACACTTCAGAGCTTTCTACCTCTCGGGACTATTGCAATACATTCGTTCAATATGTCAGTGGTGTGGTATCTGAACAAGCAGGGCGGAACCAGATCATACCCCCTGTGCAGAGAGGCCATGCGAGTGTGGCAATGGGCAATATCTTCCCAATGGTGTCTGGTGGCAACGGACATTCTGGGGAAGTCCAACGTGATAGCAGACAGGCTAAGCAAGAGCTATTCTGATGCCTTACGAGTGGTCCCTGAATCGTCTAGTTGCAGAACGAATCTTCAGCAGATGGGGTCAGCCTTGCTGCAACCTTTTTGCCAGCCCCCTCAATGCCAAATGCAGCAGCTACTTCACGCTGATTCCCCCACAGGGGGAGTCACCCAGGGACGCTCTAGTCCACTATTGGCCCTCTGGTCTGCTTTATGCTTTCCCTCCATTTCCCTTGCTATCAAAAGTGATTCAGAAAGCACAATCCTTGGGAAGCAGAATGATTCTAATTGCCCCACACTGGCCTCGTCAAGTCTGGTTCTCCTTTCTTTATCCCTACATTGTGGACACACCGTGGACTCTGGACCCACAACTAGACTTACTGACACATATGTTGGGACAGTTCCACCCCTCTCTGTGGACCCTCCGGTTGATAGCCTGGCTACGCCACTTCCGTCGTTAGTTGGGCTTCATCACTTTTCACCTGAGGTAGTTCATATTTTATCTTCCTCTCATAAGCCCTCTACTAGGAAGATTTATTCTAGCAAATGGAAGAGGTTTTCTATTTGGGCTAATACCCAAGGAATTGACCCTTACACAGCCCCAGTTGCTTCAGTCTTGGAGTGTTTGTCTATGCTCTTTCAGCAGGGCTCAGCGTCCGCTACCATTAAAGTTCAATTGGCAGTGATTTCTAATTTTCATGTTGCGAAAGAGCCTAGTCTGATGGCTCACAGACTCTGTAAGGCTTTTCTGAAGGGCACTCTGTTACTCCGTCCGCCGGTCTCATAACTGATCATGCCCTGGGATCTAAATTTTGTTCTGCAAGCCCTTACTTCACCACCCTTTGAGCCTGCAGCTACCTGTGACTTAAAATTCTTGACCTGGAAAACTGCCTTTTTAGTAGCCATCACATCGGCCAGGCGAGTTTCAGAAATTCAAGCTCTATCAAACCTCCATACTTGATCTTTCATAAGGACAGGGTTTCTCTTAGACCAAACCCTTCCTTTCTTCCTGAAGTGGCGTCCATATCTAATCTTAATTAATCTATTGAGTTGCCAGTGTTTTTTCCCCATTTTTCAAACAAGGCAGAATTTAAATTTCATCAGTTGGATGTACACAGACAGTTACGTTTCTATCTGCACCGAACCAAAGATCTCGGAAAATCTGATCAACTGTTTGTCTACTTTTCAGAAAACAGAATTGGGTCCCCTGTCTCCAAAATCACCCTTTCCAGATGGATATCAAATTGAATCTCTTTCACTTATTCCTCAGGAGGTAAGGACTTGCCGTTTCCGGTCAAGGCTCACTCTACTCGGGCTGTATCTGCATCTACAGCCTATCAAGCCAGATTGTCTATGGATGATATATGTGTGGCAGCTACCTGGGCATCTCCTCACACATTTGTTACTCATTACAAGCTGGACGTGGTATCTAGGGGCAGGTCTTGCTTTGGTTCCACAGTACTCAGGAGTATCTTCCTTTGAGCCTCCCAGGATGTAGGTGCTGGGGATGCTGTCCCACGGGTAAGAATGTAGGCGAGATTGGACTACATAACATCAAGAAGTTATGTACTCACCATAATGTTCGATGTATGTAGTCCATCTTACCTCACATTCTTACTTACCCTCCCACCTTCCCCCTTCCTGGAGGATCTGGAGGTTAGGTCTGGTTTTTAGAGTTCCCTTCACCTTTAGTTTATTCTTCTTTACTTGGATGTTATGCATGGGGTATGAGTGTGCGTTCGCAGCAAACTAGATCTGGGGATATGGAGCAGTGCAGCATGGGATACCTTCTTAGCCCAGCCAATAGAAAGACTTCGAGCTAGAAAAGTTTGGCCGAGTCGGAGCTGATATTCCGCTCCGAACCCAGGGGTAAGAATGTGAGGCGAGATGGACTACATACATCGAACGTTATGGTGAGTACATAACTTCTTGTTTTCTTGCTAAGCCTGCTAAGAGGTACATCTGTGTGTCTTATTTACGGAATCGCCCATAACTACACTATTTAGGTTGTAGGTTTTGTGGAACCGAATTGGAAACAGTCACATGTTATTGCTGGTTGCGACTCTAATGGCAGAGGGACTGTATACTGAAAGGCATAATAATGTGGCAAGATTGTTATACTGGAGATTGTGCAAACATTATGGTATCGAAGTGGCTGAAAAACATTGGAAACATGAGCCACAGAGAATCATAGAAAATGATGTTTACATCACGTGGGATCACCCAATGCCAACAGTCCAAAAGATAGATGCTAGAAAACCGGATATAGTGGTCCAAGAAAAGAAGGCAGAAGTAGCATTGATCATTGAAATCGCCACACCTAGTGACTACAGTGTCTTGCGTACAGAGAGACACAAAGTCATAAAATACCTCGATCTGCAGGCAGAAACAAGAGAGATGTGTAAGAAAGATACCCAGAGAGTTCCAATAGTAGTAGGAGCAACTGGTCTTATAAAAAAGAATTTACAATCGTATTTAGATATGTTAACATTTCATGTAACACCGTACAAATTGCAGGAGGAGTCATTACTGGGCACATTGCGGGCTCTGCGAAGAGCACTTTTGGCTAACATCAAAGAGTGAAGCAATACTAATTTCATGAACTTTAATCTTACTTTGACTTAGGAATGGGGTCCATTCCTGTCATGGTATTAGAAACCCAAAAGACTTGGAGAAATTAAAAAGACAGAAACACTATTTGCTTTGGTAGATGCCTGTCTTACAAGGCTCAGCATATGTGATTTTGGGACTCATTGTGCTATGCGAGGGGGGTAGGCTGAACTTGCGGAGTGTGCTTCATGCCATTGTTAGGATTTGGAGGGCTTTCAGATTTAGTTTAGTTAAATTAATCTTTAGAACCTTGGTGTATGTGAATTGTGTATTGTGATGGTCTTTGTGTGGTGTACTGCCGACAGCTTTGGTGTCTTGAGTTTGCAGTGTGAGAGATTTGCACGTCTCATACACACTTACGCTGTTTTGAGTAGTAGATGATCATTAAACGTTACGGAATAATTCTTACTGTATTCAGATACCATTCTCAATCAGGCTGGCTACAGAAGTTGTGGGGAACTGCATGTCCATCGGTTTTGACAGGAATTACTCTGGGGTGGGGGTGGACTTCCTCCTAAGGCTTGGGGAAATGCCTGGTTATTTGGTGAAGGGCGTACTGCATTTTATGGTGGTGGTTTGCACTTGGTGCAGGTTATTTGCGCCTCAGACCTGGAGTTCTAAGATTGTATATATTTTGCAGGACTAACTAGAGAGTGATCCAATCAAATAAAGCCTTTATTGGAGCTTTGTGATTTCAGAACCTGTAGCAGGTCACAGCTGTCTTAGTCGTAGAAGCTGCAGGTGGGTGACCCCAGGTAGTTTAGGATTTACCTGTACACACCCCACTGAAGGTTCCTGAGGTTAGGATGCTATGCATACATTTTCCAGGAAAACTGATGTTCCATTTGAACCTAGCACAGCAGCCTCTCTTGAATTCCTCTTCTAGGAAGTTGTATTCCTGGTGGCTGTAACATCATCCAGAAGGGTTCCTGAATTTCAGGTTCTAAAGTGCAAAGAATCCTTTATAGAGTCCCATAAAGAAAGAGAGAGAGAGAGAGAGAGAGAGAGAGGGTAAGCCCGAGACCTGACCTCTCCTTTATGACCATGTTGGTGCTGGAAATGAGCTTCATCCAATCTGTACAGTTTCCTACTTTTACTTCCCTTTTCCCACAGAGTTATGGGGGTGAGCTTTACATTTAGTAGATGTCTACAGACAGCTGAAATACTAGAGTGACAGAATCGAAAATATCAGGAAATGGGACCAACTGTTGACTCCTTCCAGATAGTTAAAGAATGGGCAGTCCAGTGAGTGCTCATTCCCTAGGTTTTTGGCCTCTCTAGTAGCATTTGTTACAGATGTGTCTGTTTAGGGAGTGTGGTAAAATATTGTCCAGACATTTCAAAGTGGTTATCCATTCCATGAGCAAGGTGGTCTTCACCTTGGCAATTCAGCAGGGCCTTCTGTGAACTGCCTAGTTTTACTAGTATAGCTCTTGCACTCTTCCTGGTGTAAGAAGCACTGCTGCACAAGTTATCCCTGTGGTGAGCATAAATACTATTTTGGTAAGCTGCATGCACCATTTTATTAACACTGCAATACAGTTTCATAGGTGTGTACTAGCTAGCAACCACTGGGGCCTTTTTAAACCTAGCCATGCATCCCAAATCTCTGACAAGATGTGGTATAGGCATTCATTTGTCCAAGTTGCACACTATTCTCCCCGAGATGGGAATACGCTGAAGATCCCTACAGGTGAATAAGGGATGATTGCCATTTTTGTCATCTTGAAGGGCAGCCAGTATCTGTACATACTACTTCCAGTCATTGCAAGCTGAAGGACTTGGTTAGCTGTGAAATAACCGTGGTCTATGGGAAGGGCTGAAAGTATCACTACACAATGAAGGGCCAGACTAGAACTCCCCCCCCAAAAAAAAAAATGAAATAATGGGTTGAGAGGGGGCACCTTTATACTGAACATTGGACTGAAGTCTTTCAAAAGAGCAGTTAAACCATTGAGGATGTAAAAAAAAAAAAAAAAAAAACTCTATAGAGGCCATTCTGAAGTCTGAGATCCAGCCTTTTAACAAATTCCTAGAATTGAGGAATACTTATTCAACTCTTGGGGTAAGTTGCACACAGCTAGACCTTCATTCAGAAGGTGGCTTCAGAACTGTCCTTAAACTATCCAGGTATGTTTTCTTTCTAGGGACAGAATTTAGGGGGAAGTAGTGCTTCATTTTGGAGATTTATTGCTACCTCAGGTTTTTACATTTTACATTTTTTCCTCCCGCGCCCACTTGTGTTTCATTCTTTCCAGCTGTTCCAGTTCTGTGTATCACCGCACTGTTCCTCCTTCCTCCTGAGACTACTCTTTGTGAGCTAAGAGTCTGGTGTATATTTTAAGGCCATCCCGGGAGGTAGTGCTGACAACTGCTTCTGCTGCTGAGTGACATTTTTTTATGACCTGCTGTTATTTTCTTGCCCCCCCCCCCTTGCATTTGACGACAGTGTGCAAGATCTACTCCCCTCTATGGATCATGCTTCCTCTCATGAAATGTATTCACTGAATGGGCACATCGCTCTCTCCCTGAAAGCATATCAAACACCAGAGCAGCTGCTTGAACCCAGGTCGTATGGACTGTAGTTGGGATTTCTTCCCTTTATATCAAGTTGTTGGCTACCTTAGGTGGCTTCTACTTGAAGAGGGTGTGTCTGTTAAACTGAAACAGCGATTCTATCTTTATCTCCTTTTGTTTCAGGTAGAGTATGGACTGCCGGGTTAGCAAGTTCTGTTTAAGTGATCTTTTTGTTTTGCTAACAGGTGACTTAATTGCCCTTTAGAAAATGCTGTTGAAAAGGTTTGTCAGAGCTCTGGCTACTAGCATTGATTGCTCAAAATTAATTTTACTGGGGTGTTTATGCTTTGACTGCTGGTTATCTCTGTAAACCTTCACCAGACATTGGTAGTCTTTAGTCGCTCCATACTTCAGAAGTTGGTGTTCTAAGCTACTGTCTTTAGGTTTGCTTTTATCAGCTACAGCTACTTGGGAAGTTTAATTTTTATTGTACTACATTCTTCCCATTGCTATGACCATGTTTTTGCAGAGGACTGCTGACCTCTAATGCAACAAATCTGATCTGCAAAGAAAACCACCTTAAGTAGGTACATTACATCTTCCCACCGATTCTATTTGTGTAGGTAGTGTCTCCATCCTGTAGCTGCAGATGTATTTTTTTGTGTGGAATCAGGCAGGTATACAATTTATATTTGGTTATGCTTAGTTTCATTAAATACTGTTTTTCCACATTGAATGTTTTTTGCCCCAACATGTACTGAAGGTGCAACCCCCCCCCCCCCCCCAAAAAAAAACAAACAAAAAAAAAACTGCAGGGATGTAGGAGAAAAATTGTTGCCGTGTTTGAGATGGCATAACACAACATTCAGTTGCAGAAAGTTTTCTTGCAGATTAGGTGGTGGGGAGTATGTGGAGGATTGTGATTGGATCTGTTGTTGCAGAGTTGTTTAAGGTTTGAGAAACTGTTGTGAAGAAATTCACCTTGAGAGGGAAATGATCTCAGCTGATGAGTAAGAAAGTTTATCTCTAGGCACTTTTGAAATGTTTTTTTTTTCTGTTTGCATCACAGTTGTACATGTGCATCAGTTATTTGCTTTGTTTGCTCATTTGCAGGGTGAAAAATAAAGTGCAGTCATGGCTCATTCAAACACAAGAGCCAATGATGGAAAGATCACCTACCCTCCGGGTGTCAAAGAAATCTCTGACAAAATATCGAAGGAAGAGATGGTCAGGAGATTGAAGGTTAGTATGAAAATCACTTGAGGTAAACCTATTTTTTGCATAATGGAGTAGTGTATTTTTTCTCTTGTCGGAATGCTTGGTGTTGGTACTTCCAGAATCCAGATGTCTTGTCATTGTGTAGATAGGATTGCAAAGCATAGCTAATGTTGAAAGATATTTTTTTTCCTCCCACATTACCATAATGTTAGAGAATTATCCATACAGCTGCTGTTCTCTAGTCCTTACATTTTTTGTTAAAAATCACAAAAATCGAGACCTTCAAGTTTCAAACTAAACACTGAATTGGCTGGAGAAACTGAAATAAAATGTTTTCTACATGAATATGTTAATTAAGAAATGCATTTTGATCAGAAAGTATAGGTTTTAAACAGCGTGTCTGTTAGATTTCTGTTTGCATCTCTTGTTGTTCTTTTTTCCTGTTTCGATTTATTGTATTGTTTGGTGAAAAGTGAGTCAGAATCACTGAGTGAAGTTTACCTTAATTGAGTGTATTGCTTTTCGTACCTTAAAGTATGTGTTTTAAGACCTATAACTGTTTTGCACTGTGGGCCACATTATTTTTTCCTCTGTGGAATTATGTTTTGATTTTAGTTTGTCACTTGTCTGCTGCAAAATTAAGTAAGGACAGCAGGGTTATGGTAATTAATCATCAGCTTAATCACATTGCTAAGTTAATCATTGTTGCTTCAGGTGTTGTTCATAGGTAGGTACTAGGCTTATCTGCCCGACGGCATTTATAAGCCTAGCCAGAGTGTGCCGGCTTTCACCGCCCCATTGATTAATTAACTGATCCTCTGTCAAGCAGAGCCAATGAAGTGAAATGGATTTGTGTGTAAATGTTTTTGTGAACATTTGGCAAAATTGGTTTTAGGCTATGTATTTTGTAGAGAGTACTATACTGCGGTGGTGCTGCGGTAGCGTTGTCGCCTCATAGCAAGACGTTGTCCTGTTCGATTCTCAGCTAGAGCGTCTTCTGTGTGGAGGCATATGTGAATGGGGCGTGCCTTCGTTGAAGGTTGTGCGTCAGGGCTGGTAACCCGGTACGTAAAAATCCACTACCAATCTTTAGCGGACTGGAGTTCCGTTGTGGCGACCCCTAACCGGGAAAAGCCGAAAGACACAAAAACAGTTTTGTAGAGAGTACTGTGCAGTTAGAAATAACCACCTAAATGTTATTTAAGTGTTGGCATAAGAAAACTTTCGCTGCTTAAGTATTATCGCAACCAGATTCGGAGCAGGAGAAGTAGCTCATTTCCAAGCCCTTCTGTCGAAATGTGTTGCCAGCTTACCTGGGAAGTGTGTGTCCATGAAGTATGTTTCATTAGACAAAGGCAAAAACAACATGCCACAAATGTCTACAACTGGAGACAAATTATGGCATACTGCCCTTATAAATGTAGTTGATGCAGTGAAACGTCTGCATTAACATACATTTTCTGAAAGATATGAACTTTGAAAGTGAAAGATGCATCATTTACTATTGTGCTTGATGTCCTCAATTGTTTGGCAAAGAAATGCTCCTTTGATGTGTAACACCCTACAAAGGTAATAGCAAAAACAGATCTCATGCAGAATTTTGCACGCTTGAGAGGTCTGTTTAGTATGACTATTTCAAGGCCAAGTGCATTACTTTGCAAATTCCCCTTGAAGACACCTCTTTTGCTTTACTTGTTAAATTGGTCACACATTCCACTTGATTTTTCGTGAAGGACGATGCACTTTTCTATACAGAAAGGTAAGTGTGCCTAAGTGATGTCATGCACTTCAAAAGTGTTCAAACAGGTCCCATCGCTGAACGATTAAATGTCGCTGGGGTCTTCCAACAGTCACAGTTCCGTCACTGGCCGGCAAGTACCCTCGAGAAATCAAAATTAAATCTCTGTCTCTCTCTCATCGGCAAGAAAGAGCACTGTAATGATTCACATTTCCCAAACTAACATTCATAAATTTGATGACACGTGAAGCACATGTGAATGTATGAAGATTGACTTCCTTGTAATCTAGTTATGATAATATGCAAGGATCAAACTTTCTTCAGTGAGCACTTTAACATTAATACAACAGATGGGATTTTCCCTATAATTTCATTTTCCTTCTTTTTACCAGATGTAACACTCCCAGCATACGTTATTCTATTGTTAGTGCATTAATTTGTTACCAAAACAATTTAGGAAGCTGCTATCCCCCAGCCTCAGTTCACCAGAAAACATGCAGAATTTAGAGCCCCAACAGATGGGCTGATTACGAGCTCAGATATTAAATCTCTTAATGTTTTGTTTGGAATCGTTAACTCATTGCTGTTTCAACTCCTTGAAATCAGTCTGTACATCATTACCCCTTTTCCTATTGTCTCTGTCCCTAGAGGAGTTGTATATTTAAGAATGGGGCAACACGTGGTAGTGCAAAGGATTGCAGCCTCCCCCGCTTGTCCCACAAAAATATTTAATGTTTTGTATTTTTATGAGGGAGGGCACTCTTATTGGTTTGTGTTATAGTGAGTAAGAACTATGTCACAATGTTCTGAATTTGGTTTGTCTGCCTTTTGAGACTGTAATTAAAATTTAACCTTTTGTGTTGTGCTTCCAGACAAACAATTTAAGGTAGTCATTAGTTTAGGGTAAAGGGATCTTCATATCTTCAGATCTAACTCTCTTGTCTGTTAACTCTTCCTTACATGGGATGTAGCAGCAACCTTTCAGGGCATACCTGAGACAGGCCTTCATAGCAATTTCTACCGCAGCCGTAGTAGATAGATGTAGTTGGAAGTGTGCTTATGATGTGCTGGAATTGTTAATGATGTAAATATTTCAGCTGTGACTGACCTTTTTAAGGCATGCCATCCTTTGAACCCATTATATCCCTTAGTGTAAAGGCTGAAACAGTGGAGAAATCATTTGATGATGATTCAGACATAGTAAATATTTAGTTGATCACCTTTTTCTCAGTTTCTGTTTGTCAGTGATAGCAGTAAAAGAGCAGGAATAATTGATTTACTGTTTTGAAAAATTTTTTTTTTTGTAATGATCAGTGCTGCTGTACGAGTATTTACATGTGGGACTTCACTTCAACCAGATGTGTACCTTTCTTGTCTGAATTTCAGAGCTTTTTGTGGATGTTCCCAGAGCAGAGGTGGCTTCCTGTCAGACTAGGATATCAGTAGATCTACATTAAAGGGCACTCCCCCCACCACCAAAGAAGTGATCAGTCTATTGGCCCATTTGCGTCTTTCAGTTGACTTTTCAGCGAACCAGTACTCTAGTTTGCTAAATTTAGCGAATTAGTGTTTTAAAGGTAGCACATAAACTGGTGTTTCAGAGGTCCGTGGCATCCTTAGAAAACTGTACAAGTAATTGTGCCTACAGGTGACAGATTTTATTTAAAGGTTACCGTTTGTATTGCTTCTTCTTTTAAGAGGAGAACCACCTGGTCTCCATCTCTAAACAAAAGTGTGAATTACAGTAAGAAAG
Source organism: Protopterus annectens (assembly GCF_019279795.1). Taxonomy (NCBI): domain Eukaryota; kingdom Metazoa; phylum Chordata; order Ceratodontiformes; family Protopteridae; genus Protopterus; species Protopterus annectens. The sequence goes on from NC_056736.1 coordinate 602,817,718, forward strand.
CACTCTCTCATTGGATCTGAAAATAAAAGCTTGTGGCCTTTGAGCATGGAGTGTCTGTGTCCTGTTGAGGTGCGTCTGTCACAAGTAGACAAAAGGATAAGACATTTCTGAAGGAGGAACATTAATGGCATAAGTTGGAGTGACAAAAGTGCAACATGTCAAAAGAGCCTTTATCATCATTACAATCCAAATGAGGCTTGATTTGGGACCTGGGCATTGCCTTTTCTGCCCACAGTCCTTTGAACTTTTAACCTGTATTTCTACTTGTCTTGACCCATTTGGAGACCATTTGTTGCGTGTTTACAGACCTCTGCTGAATTAGTGAGGTATCCAAGCTCGACACTGGTTTCCAGGCACCCACAATGAACGTGTGGCCTTGAGTACAAAATGTGGCTGTGTCACCTAATGCTGGTTTGTAGCAGAGTATTCCTACATCATTTGTATGGGAAGTCCCTGAATTCTCCTTGATTTATACGGGTTTGGGTGAAAGTTCCTTGCTTTAGAAAAAGGTCTGTTCTTCCTTTGCTTGGTCCAGCATTTAAAAACTGGATGTCTACATCGGCCACTTTTCATTACAAGAAGTTTGCAAAGTAGTATATGGCTGCTTGATACACACTTAGTCTTCCCCTGAAAAATGGAGGATTGCAAGCAAAAACCATACACTTCCTGGAGTGCGTGAGATGTCAAAAAGCCATTCCTTCACCTACTCTTCCAGCTGTTGAGCTGCTAATTGAACTGTTTGTATCAGAGTTCCATCCCTCTGTGTCATGGGGCAGAGGTTATCATTTTAGATATTCCTTGGCTCAAAAAACATTTGCAGCACTTGGATTTCATCCATAGTCTGCCTGCTACTGTATGTTCTGCTACGAAGCTTAGTATCTGTAAGTAACTCTTGAAGAATTTTCTAGGTATTACTTCTGTAGCTGCTGATAGCCTAGGGTTGTCTAGTTAGCTGGTTATCCAGCTATGTTGTAGGGTGTTTCAGACCCTAAAAAAGGCATCTGTTCTTGTTGCAGGTGTGAAGATAGGTGAAGGCTGCCAGCCTATCCAGGTAGAATTTTGTAGATAATTCTGTCATTTGTAGATATTAATATAAGCTACAAACTTGTTCTCTTAAATGGGAAAAATGGTGTTAAATGTGGAACGGCAAAAATGTAACCGTGCACTCTGCTGTAAGAAGGCTGATAAGTCAAGCATTTCATAACTGTCTGATCTCAGGGCTTGGATCCGATATGTCTAGATGAAGGAATTCTGCCTATTGTTTTGAGGCCAGAGTTATTGGCTAGAATTTGCATGTATAATTTCTTTTATTGCTGTGGTTCCTGACCAGCTGCAAGATCAAAGAGGCTATTAACCTCTGAGAGTCTGTTAGCCTGGGAACCAGAAAGAAATGATGTACTCTGAAGTGAATCAGTGGCACTGTTATCAATTTAAGGACAGAAAGAATGAGCATTTGAGCATTTGTCTTGTGAACATCCAACTCACCCCTCTGTGTCTACATGCAAGTAGGAATTTAGAACTGTGTTTTCTCTTGGATATAGTTAGGAAATAGGAAGATTGTTTTTCTGTGATGTCAGAACTTTTCTTCTGTATTATTTTAAGTATTTCTCTGTGATCTCTGAACTCTTGACTAGCACTGTGTAGTAAGAAGTATTGTCTTGTGTTTTTTTAATTTATTATTACATATTTTAAGCCTTTCAACTGTGGCTGTTTTGTGTAGAGATAATTTTAAGTCCTAAGAGTACATTGCATGTATATAGTGATACTGTACCAAATCACTCCAAGTAAGTCTTTACTGTAGTCTCGCACTTACCATTTGCATAATAATATTGCAAAGTATAATTGGACACCCTTTCATAAGGGGCTTTGAGTAGCTGATAAATATTAGCTCGGTGGTGGCAGTGATTTCTACCGTATAGTTTGGGTAAAAGGGGCACAGCTGGTGGACCTGTGCCAGCCTTCACCAGGAGTGTCTGTGTGGTTGTATAAACTCTTATTTCAAAGTGTGCATGTCAGCTACTTGGGCAGGGACATGAAGCACTGGTTGGACAGAGAAGGTGCTGGAGGTTTTAGCTTGCCCAGTAGTCAGAGATCTGGACCCTATAGCTGTGCCAGTGGGGAGTCTTATTGGGGACGTGGAGAGGGAGAAACCAGCCCCAGACTGACTGTGATCTTTGTGTGCTCTTAAGGGAAATTGTACTTCACTGTGTGTGTATTTATTATCCGTTCCCTATATGGACACCCCTCACTGGTGTTATTGGTGAGGATTGAAGCTCCTTGATTGTTGGGCCAGTGCACGGGTGTCACAGCAGGTATATTTCACATAAAGGCCTTCATAACCGAATGTGATGTTGAGAGCTGTGGAGAGCTTCAGGGATTTACTTTTAAATTCTTAGAAGTGTCCAAAAAGAAAACTGGAAACACTCAATATTTAATCCAAGTTCAAGTTCACCTGTCTTTAAGACCAGGTGGTACAAACGCGCTCATTCTTAAAATCCATCTCATCTCTTCATTTTCAGTTAAGTGTTTTATATTTCCACCCTGCAATGGTCTATAAATTACTTTTAAAATCATAAACTTAAAACTATGTTGATCACCTTTCTCTGTAATGTGTTTACTAAGAGTATATGTAACTACTCTGTCTTATATCACTGAGATGACAGGCTATACTCTGTTTCTCGAAAAAAAAAAAAAAAATTGGGGAATCCAGAGATGGACCTGTTTGCCTCCCCTCAAAACTACCAATTGGACAAATTCTGCGCAAGGACTTCCCACAGTCAAGCTTGGAAAGTGGATGCCCTCTCCTTCACCTGGGAAAGCCCCTCAGTTTATGCCTTTCCCCCTCTGCCTCTCCTCTCGAAAGTTCTGCTGATCAAACAGGACAAACCAAGGGCAATACTGATTGCACCAGACTGGCTATGCCATCACTGGTACCCCCTCTTGCTCAGTATGTCACTGCTGGAACCATGGCACCTGCCTCAGACCCCTTCCCTGCTGTCCCAGCAGGAGGGCCAGATTCTGCACCCTCAACTTCAAACCCTGAACCTTGCAGCCTGGCTAATTCCTTGAGCTCTGCAATGACATCCCTCAGTAAGCAGGTGCTTTGATGTCATTCTGGAGGCAAGGAGGCCTAGTACTAGAAAATTCTATGCTGAAAAGTTGAAAAGATACTGTTCCTGGAGCCAGACTCAGGGGATGGTCGCAACGGTGCCCAGCTTACCATATATTCTTCCGTACTTAACAGAGATGGTCCACAAGGGCCATTCCTTCTCGTCAATTTAAAATTCATGCCACTGCCATTTCAGCTCATTATAATACTGAACCACCCCTCTTCTCTCACTCCCTGCTAAAGCAATTCCTCAGAGGGGCCAAAAATGTAATACCACCCAGGAGAGCCCCTACTCCAGACTGGGACCTTAACTTTGTATTGGAAAAGCTCACTCTACCTCCTTTTGAGCCAACTGCAACTGCAGAATTGAAATTCCTTTCTTGGAAAACAGCCTTCCTTCTAGCCATCACTTCAGCAAGACGAGTGTCTGAATTACAGGCCCTCATGGCAGTGGAGCCATTCATCATCTTCCATGCAGACAGGGTGTCCCTCAGGACCAATCCTTCCTTTATGCCCAAGGTGGAGTCTGTGGCCCTTAATCAGTCCATTCATTTGCCTACTTTTTTCCCTAATCCTCAAAACAAAGGAGAACAAATACTGCACTCTTTGGACGTGCACAGGCAACTTAGATTTTATTTGGATAGGACTAAGCCTCTCAGAAAATCTGAACAGCTGCTAGTTGGCTTTGCTGCATGGGCAGAGGGGAAGGCCATTTCAAAGCAAACCATTTCTAAGTGGGTAGCCCATTGCATTCATTTTGCTATAAGCACCATAAAAAACCTACCCCACAGGGGATAAGATCACATTCCATCAGGGCTGCATCTACCTCTACAGCCTTTCTCAGAAGTGTCCCTACCAGGGACATCCTTGCAGCTGCTACCTGGAGCTCTGTACATACCTTCACCAAGCATTACCACATGCCTCTTTTCTCTAAATCCAGAGCTGGTTTTGCCACTGCATGTTTGCAGGGATTAATAGCTGGTCTTAATGCTCTCTAACTCCCTCCTCCCTTCCTTAGCTTTGGGAATCGACGCAAATGTAATGACTGCAACAGTGAAACACGAAGAACATAGTACAGTTGTGTACACTTAACATAAATGTACATGTTCGAGTGTATTCACTATTGCAGTCCTGGTTACCCTCCCTCCAGCCCCCTGACTTCTCTTGGCTATACTTTTCTTCCTGTTTAGTGCATTTCAGCTTTCTGGTGTATTTGCTTTTTGTTGGTGGTGTATCCTAACATATAATTGCTTTCCATTATGGGGGCATCTGACATCTGAGGCAAGAAAAACTGATGCAGTGGCATCTGCTGCATGTTTTACACCCCCTGACAACCTGACATCATGGAAGAATAGACTGCATCCGACGCAGGAATCCAAGACTGATATTCAGTCCGGCTGAGGGCTACCTGCAGGCAGGTAACCCAAATGTAATGACTGCAACAGTTTACATTCTAACATCTACATTTATGGTAAGTGTACACAACTTTACTTTATGCTATGGCATCCAAATTCATTCTCTGCTTCTGATATCCTCCTAGAAGGAAGACCATTAAAGAGAAGGCAGAGAAGAATGCGGTTAACACAACTAACACATCTCTCTAATTGCAGCTTGAGGATATAGGCCATGGTGATGAATTTTGTCAATCCTTGAATTTACATGTCAGATTCATTAATCCACTAACAAAGCCCCTTTGTTGGCTGTCAATCTAGTGGAGACAGACATGTCCAATTGAGCCAATAGCCATGGCATGGTTCTTGAAGACAGTGCTGCTTTTCTTTTATGAACTTTTAGAGACAAAGGGAGCCCTGTGATTTGCGAAGGGGCAAATGGTCAACCCACAAATATTGCAAATGAGAAAATCTCTGCTTGTGTTGTGGAAGTCTAGGAGTCCCATTCTCTGGCCTGAGTCTCCAAAGGAGCTACGTCTGCTAAAAGGACTTCAGAGTTGAAACATAAGTCACCCTTCATAGGTCCCCTGTAGTTGCCTGGACCTTGAGTATCCCGTGGGTACATATCACCCCACCCATTACAGGTTCTCATGAACAGTGGATCTTGGCCTTTATGCTTCCTTCAGGATTGGAGAGTCTATATCCAATTTCTGATATGCCATTTGTGTTTGAAGTTCTTTGTAGGAAAAGAACGAGGAACCCTGTTTCTGAGATGAAATAAGATTACTCCTAACAGAGGTCGTGTTGGAGTAGGATTGATTACCCCCCCCCCCACCATGGGGTATGTGACAGACACTGAAGGCACCATTTCCTGTGTTTCATTCACCCACATATGAATCCTAGTTTGAAAACACTTTGCAAGATAAAAAAACCCTTCATATTGGGATGCCAGAGAGCTGTCAGAAACCCAGAGGAGGATGCAAGTGTAATGAATCAAAATACTGTCAAACTGTGGTTATCCCTTAAGTTGTGGGAGCTCTTAAGGATACTTTTCTGGCAGCTTTTAAGGAGCCAAACATAAAACCCTTGTCTTTAAGAAACCTGACAAGTTGTATAGGTTCAAGGAATCCTGGGATTCCGGATACTGGCCAAGGCCCTTTGCCACCCCTATAGTGCCTTTTTTAGGCAATGTCCTGAAGACAAAATTACCACCCTAACAGCTACAAGCAAACAAAATCTGAGGGTTATGCTACTCAACGCCAGAAGTCTAAATCTCAAAATGCACTAGTTTAAAGTACTCCTTAAAATGGAGAACATAGACATCTGTGCAGTGACCAAGACCTGGTTCAAGGCTCCAGAGAACACCCCAGCGCTACCAGGCTGTAATTCATTCTTCACCTGGACCGAAGCACTAAAGTTTGTGGTGTCTCCGTATTCATAAAAGATATGCACACCTCCAGACTTGTAGCCCAACATAACGCATCAGAGATACGTCAGGTACAACTAACACTGGGTAAAACTGCAATCCAGTTTGTAGTCTGCTATAGATCCCCCACCATGTCCCAAAACTCCCACTCCACATACCTGAACGCACTGGAAAGTATTAGGATACAACCCAATATCCTTATAATGGGAGATTTTAACTACCTCTCCATTAACTGGGTAAATTACTCATGTACCAACACACTTGATCAACGTTTTCTAGAATTCATTAATTCCAACGCCCTGGACCAACTCATTTTTACCCCCACCAGAAGTAGAAACATCCTTGACCTGGTCATTACAAACATGGGTGACAGATGCTCTACACCAGTTATCAACTCCTCCCTGGTCAGATCTGACCACAAGCTAGTCACCATGGATATCCACATCCCACCAACACCCCCCCCAAAGGAAACCACAGTGAAAAACTTCTCCAAAGCCAATTTTGGGCTTCTAAAAACAGAGGTGGCTAACTTCGACTCCCATGTGAATGGAAAATAGGTGCATGACTGCCGAATCATACATCAGTGCACTGTATGAGCACATAACATAAATGCATGGAACTTGGCATACCAAACAGAACCAAGATGCTCTCCTCCAAAAAAAGGAAGCAAATCTGGTGGTGCTGTACCATAAATAAACCCTACAACAGAAGGAAAAATCTTTTGCGGAAAAGGGTGAAGTCCCAAGACTGGAAAAACTCCCTTGTTAGCCTCAGCAAAAAACTGAGATCCCTCATCAAATCCTCCATAAAGCTAGCTACGAAAACAAAATTGCTGTAGATTCTAAAGACAACTACAAGGTATTCTATAGCTGTGTCAAGAATCTACATAATACTCAGATCTGTTCTGAGTTACAACACAATGGCAATGCATATACAGAACCAACAGAAATTGCCAACATATTGGCAGATGGGTTCAGTGCGAACTTTACCCCCCCTTTCACCTCCTAAAGGGTCTATCAGAATACTTGAGGAATGCCAAGTCCCTATTTATTTTACATTTGTTTACTGGGAAATTCCGACTGGACCAGGTCAGTTTTCAGCGGAGGCCCGGGCAGAAAAGCTCCGGCATAAAGTTATACAAATACAGTCATCATAATCTTCTTTTGGCTGTTCCCGTTAGGGGTCGCCACAGTGGATTATCTGTTTCCATTTCTTCTTGTCCTCTGCATCATGCTCTTTCACACCAACCGCCTGCATGTCCTCTCTCACCACATCCGTAAACCTTATCTTAGGCCTTCCTCTTTTCCTCTTAACTGGCAGCTCCATCCTTAGCATCATTTTCCCAATATACCCAACATCCCTCCTCAGCACATGTCCAAACCAACGCAATCTCGCCTCTCTTGCTTTGTCTCCAAACTGTCCACCCTGAGCTGACCCTCTAATGTACTGATTCCTAATCCTGTCCATCCTAGTCACACCCAGTGCAAATCTTAACATCTTTAATTCTGCCACATCCAGGTCTGACTCCTGCCTTTTCATCAATACCACCGTCTCCAACTCATACAACATAGCTGGTCTCACTACCCTCTTGTAGACCTTCCCTTTCACTCTTACTGGTACCAGTCTGTCAGAAATCACTCCTGACACTTTTCTCCACCCATTCCACCCTGCCTGTACTGTCTTCTTCACCTCTCTTCCACATTCACCATTACTCTGAACTGTTGATCCCAAGTACATAAAATCATCCACCTTTACCAACTCTACTCCCTGCAACCTCACCATTCCTCTACCCTCCCTCTCATTTACACACACATATTCTGTTTTAGCCCTGCTGACCTTCATTCCTCTCCTCTCTAAAGCATATCTCCACCTCCAAGGTCTCCTCAACCTGGTCCCTACTCTCACTACATATCACAATGTCATCTGCAAACATCCTGTCTAATCTCATCTGTCAACCTGTCCATCACCAGTGCAAATAAGAAAGGGCTCAGAGCTGATCCTTGATGTAATCCCACCTCCATCTTAAACGTATCTGCCACTCCCACCGCAGTCCTCACCAATGTCACACTACCCTTGTACATACCTGTACCACTCTTACATACTTCTCTGCCTCTCCCGACTTCC